>NW_026606711.1:0-162500 GCF_029890125.1 Rhinichthys klamathensis goyatoka
ACCACAAGATAAACTTGTGACTGGCACATTTTACGCAGTTTACTTGCACTCTGTTGCACACATTGGTGGGTCGTGTTTTTGAACTAGACCACCTTAGCTTGAACAAAACCGTTCTCGTTCACATTCAAATCAAAGACAGCCTTCAAAGATTGATTGTAGCGCGAACCAATAGCGTTCGACTGCGGGCAGTGGAAGGAATATTTGATTGGTTGGAACTACTGAACGAATACGCCCTCTTTGCTGGCTTTCTAAACGTGTTCGTGATTCGTGAATGAACTAAATGAATACGTTCGTGGAGATTTGCTGCTAGTTAACAAAGGGAATGGAAAATTACATGATGTTAAAAAATCTTTCTGGAGTTTCTTAGTAGATTTGAAGACACTCTACTCACTTGTTTTACTCGACGACTTGGAGAGTGATTATAGTTGTCTCATTGAACGAATCTTTCGAAAGATTCGAGTCACTGGGATGATTTAAACCCCCCACCTTTAGCACATAAGCATTTTACTTTCAACATACTTTAAATTATACTTTCAAACTAATATATTTGAATACATAGTGATGTACCAAAATAACATAGACTATGAAACGTAAATTTGGAAATGAGCAAAAAACATTTAACAATGATGAAAAGATGTATAGATCAGACAGGCTCTACCGCAGAGGATCTGTTTATTTGTCAAAGGAATCATGATATATGACAGATGGTGCATTCATCATGCTCATAGGAATAGCTTGAGTAAACACATACAGGCCATACAAATCAATATCTCAATGCATCCATCTAAAAACAAACAAGTGATATTAAAATGTCTCAGAGCCTTTTTACTGATAAAGATGGTCTGATATCCATTTTTATTTTTTTTAATATTACAAATAATTTGGTATTTTAGAGCTGGAGCAGCTGTCTTAAGTGGCCTATCATAACCGGAATTATACAAGTTGTGAAAAAGAATTACTTTTTTTATGTGCAGTTGCTAAAAGAAAACAAACATGTTTGATCTGAGAAAATTCTCTTTAACATACAGCAAAGTTTGCAACTGAAGCGTGCTCCGATTAGGCCTTCAGACACAAGTAAATTAATAAACAATGAAAAATAATTAAGGTTTAATAATACTGTTAAAGGGTTTGCTATTAACAGCAAATGTTGATACTTCATAACTGCATACACCTCGTTCAAAATGTAATGACTTTGTTGGTATAGCTGCTTCAAAAGTAGAAAATCACTCAAATGTTTAGTTTTCCACAAGCAAATCAGCACACACACCCGCACACACTACTAAAAATAATTTTAAAAATGGGATAGAAACGGGTCACAAAAAAATAGAACAAGACAGAACATTTGCCATGTCTACTGTGAATAAAGCAGTCTTTGCCATGGAAACAGTCATACAGCATCACAGACTGTACAAAGTGTGAAAACGAACGAATCACTAAATCATTTAGCGTAACTAAATATTTCTACTTGGAGCCTGGTTTTTAAATATCAGGCTCAGAAGTGACCCTGTTAACCGCAGTGCTCAACACATGCATTCATATCTGTGTATTGTGTTTTAACATACAAATACATTTGTTTGTTTTTTTTTTTGTTTTTTTTTTCACTACTGCATATCCTTCAGTGTGATGTTAAAGTGTTATGTGTCTGCTTGCAGACGAGCAGAAGTATAAATCAGCCGTTTCTGTGCGGGAATAGATTCACAGGTCCTGTTCATGCATCTGCTGTTGCATTTTCTGAAGCATCTCCTGCATCCTCCGCAACTGTAAGGGACAATATTAGGCAGATTCAGCATTTGCAAATGTCTCAAAAATACTATTTTCCTGACTAGTTTTGTGCTCAGGGCCACATTTACAAAGTTAAAGGGATAGTTCACCCAAAAATGACAATTC
This sequence comes from Rhinichthys klamathensis goyatoka, assembly GCF_029890125.1. Classification (NCBI taxonomy): domain Eukaryota; kingdom Metazoa; phylum Chordata; class Actinopteri; order Cypriniformes; family Leuciscidae; genus Rhinichthys; species Rhinichthys klamathensis. The sequence continues at coordinate 1,888 of NW_026606711.1, forward strand.
TGCCATCATTTACTCACCCTCAAGTTGATCCAAACCTGTATGAGTTTCTTTCTTCTGTTGAACACAAAAGAAGATATTTTGAAGAATGTTGGCAATTAAACAGTTGATGGACCCCATTGACTTCCATAGTAGGAAAAAAATCAATGGAAGTCAATGGGGTCCATCAACTGTCTGGTTACCAACATTCTTTAAAATATTTTCTTTTGTGTTCAACAGAAGAAAGAAACTCACACAGGTTTGGAACCACTTGACGGTGATCAAATTATGACAACATTTTCATTTTTGGGTGAACTATCCCTTTAAGAAATAAAATAGCTAGATTAAGCAGGACTGCTGACCTCTTCATCCTTCATCTTTATCAGCTTTTCTGTCTCTACGTCAGGGGTGGACAGTGGTAGTATCGGGATGGGACTTTCCACACGATTATCCTGGGTCAGTTTGCTGGTGAAAACCAAACATTTCATAAGTGAACTCAATGGCTGTATTTTTTCCTATTATGTTTAGTAAGATATTTGGAAAAACCATTGTGACTTACCTTGTCATTTGCTGTATGCACTGCGCCCTGTAGTTTTCATAGTGCACGTCACACGTGATGTCTTTCAGGTCGTGCATGTGTGAGCGAATCAACATGGTCCTCAACTTGACGAAATCACAATGGGACTGATTGTCCACTGTGATGAAAAAGAGTTGGAGGGGGTTGAAATTTATCTAGTTGGTTAATTATATAAATTTTAAGTCTTACTTTCGCTGTATGTACAGAGTTTGTCTTGTGCAAAATGTAGATATTCAAGCACAGATTTGTACTGACCTTCCACAATGCCCCATGGGTAAAGTCTCCCTCTCACCCGCTGACCTTTGACCTCCACTATTGTGTTGCTTCCAATCACGGCAAATGGAGTGCTCTCCTAAAAGCACAAAACATAGAGATTTATATTTCTTGCTTCTAAGCTGTAATGCTTTTAGGCCTGGTTTCACAGACAGGGCTTAGATTAAGCCAGGATTAAGCCTTTTTTAGGACATTTAAATGGCTTTTATAAATGTGCCTTAGAAAAAAACATTATTGGTGTGAATCTTGAGACAAAACTATGTCACTGACATATTTTAAGATATATCAGTGCAAATTGTTTTCAGTTAAAACAGCTCAAACATGCATTTTAGTCTGAGACTAGCTTAAGCCTTGTTTTTGAGTTTACATTAGTTTGTTAGTTAGTTGGTCAGGTTCTCCAGTAAGAGTTGAGTTTATAGCAATTCTTTTGAAGATTGTGACAGGGTTTAAACTAAATCTTTTTAAAAAAACATACGTTACTTGAAATAAATTAAAGGTTAAATGTAATGAAATAAAATATATATATATATTTTTAAATTATGGTTATTTTATTTCAGCTAGTTGCATTTAGTTAAATTTAGTTTAGTTCTTTTAGTTTAACTTGATGTACTACGATAACTAAAACTGAAAAATAAAAATTACTAAAAATATTTTTTATTAAAAAATAGTTAATGAAAATTGCAAAAACACAAATTAAAATAAAACAAAAAATAATTCAAAATATTGATCAAAACTATAATAGTATCAAAGTGACAGTAATATAACTCTGGATTGTGTCCCTTGTTCAAACAAATATTTATTTAAATTTTATTTGTTATTTTATCTTATTTTATTTATTATTTTATTTAAGTTCACTTGGTTTCACTAATTATTACAATTTATAACAACTGTTTTCTTTTTGAATAGATTTTAAAATATAATTTATTCCTTTGATCAAAGCTGAATTTTCAGCATCATTACTCCAGTCTTCAGAGTCACATGATCCTTCAGAAATCACTCTAATATGCTGATTTGCTGCTCAAGAAACATTTCTTATTATTTTCAATGTTGCTTAATATTTTTGTGGAAACCGTGATACATTTTTGAACCCCTTGACGGAGGCAGCTCACTTGGTTTCGTAGTAAAATACTTTCACTCATACTGTTTTTTTTTCTGACATGGACCTTATGAACCAGACATCAGCCTTGGATGGAACAGAAAACATAATTTTTCATGTCTCGAGTCATTACGTACTCAAGCATCCATTTATAAGTCATAAAACGGACCTTAAGCTCTCGGTCCTGTTGCTTGAGCTCCTCGTCCTCATCGGAATCACAGTCTGGGAACTGGTATACTTTGATACCGAACTTCTCAATCTCCTCTCTCACCTTGAATAGAAGGATCAAAAACATGTGTTACGTCAGAAGCCCTGACACTATCGAGCAAGGACACGCTGTGTGTATGAATGTGAACTGAGTGTGTGCATGTACAGTATAAACAGGCTGAGGTGGAGGTGGATCCGCTTTACCCTGTCCTTCATCTTCCTCATCTCCGCTGGCGTCAGACAGTCAGCCTTGGAAATGAGTGGAACCACGTTCACCTTGTCCTGCAGAGCCTTCATAAACTCCACGTCCACGGGCCGCAGCCTGGGAGGAGAGCAGAGAGAGTGAGTGAGCTTATCCGGTCTGAGATACTTTATTTACTTTGCTGTCAAAATATACATGCATATATATATATATATATATATATATACATATAGGGCCCTATCATACACCGGACGCAATTTGGCGCGACGCAAGTGTTTTTTGCTAGTTTCAGCCTGACATAGTTATCATTTTCACGTCCACAAGGCACACACACAGGCACGCGCAGCAGCACACAAACGTTTTTAAATGTGAAAAATTAAAGGATTACAATGTAAAGGATATTGTGTACATAAAGATATGGTGGAATCCGGCTCGTCCCGTAGATGGTCTGCTTGCTCGCTTTAACCTCGTGGACGAGAAGATCCGTTTGCGCTCTGGAGAAGCGTTCAGTCTTTCCGCTTGCAAATCCCGCCATGTAAATAGCGAATCCGCCATGGTGCGAGCGCAACTGGCTTTTAAAGGGAATGGGAGATGAGACTCTGATCGGTTTATTACGCCCAAAACACACCCATTACTCATTAAGAGAATAGGGACAACCCTTTTAGACCATGCGCTGGGTGCGCCGACCATTTTCCCGTCGTTAAACTAGCAAAAGTGGATTCGGACACACGCCCTAAGTGCACTTGCGCCGTGCGCTTTAGACCATGCGCTTAGATCGTTAAAATAGGGCCCATAGAGTCAGGCGTATATTACCCATGGCCAAATGGAGGGATGAAGTACAAGCAGCAGTGAACTCGATTATCCTGGATGTTCTTCCTGTTTAAGCCACTTTCATCCCGAAAATACTGTTCAAACTGCTGGTCAATATAGTCAGTATTGGCCTTCCAGCTGCAGGATTGAGAGGAAATTGTCAGATTACCAATAATTGAATGAACAAATCTGTGGTAAACTCTGAGTACGTACGTACCTCTCCGTATTATTGACAGCGTCTCCAAAACCTGGTGTGTCTACAATGGTCAGTTTCAGCTTAACGCCCTTCTCCTCAATGTCAACGGTGTGTTTGATGATCTCCACAGTCTGATTAATACGCTCTAATCAACAGAATACCTATTTGGTGACTTTATTTAATATTTAAATTGCAGTAAAATCTGCGAGCATGGGAGTAGAAATATACCTTCAGCATTCAGGAGTTTCCTGTCCTTGTACAGATCTGTGAGGAACAAGCTGTTGATGAGGGTGGACTTTCCAAGACCAGACTCCCCTGGAAAACATGGAGTTTAAACATTCAGAAATGCACTTATGGCCCAGATACATTGAGATGTCACACTCATGTGGTCGAGGCACGATTGAATTCTGTCGTCTCTCCATAATCTCCACATAGTGAAAAAAACTAGACTAAAATGTATTTAAAATATATTTATTTCATACCAAGTATAGTACAAATCTATTAACATATTTATTGACATATCACTTAAGACTTACTGATATATTATAATTTAACTTTATTGCACAATGCACATTTCTTAATATTAAGCCTAAAATGTGTTTTAATATCACTATTAGTAAGGATATTATGATCACTGTATAATATCAGTCGTTAAATGTAAGATATTTAAAGCGTACCTAAAGTATACTTGCAATAGTTCCATTTTAGCAGCATCAAATATACTTATGTATATCTTTAGTTGGACCTCAGCACTATTTCTGGATAACTAAAGTGCATTAAGTACAAAATTAGTTCTTCCAATTTAGCAAGCTTTATCCAGATCCACCAAAGGAGGGAGAGCATTTTCACATTTAGCTCCGAAGCTCTGGAATAGCCTTCCTGATATTGTTCGTTGCTCAGACTCGTTCTCCCAGTTTAAAACTAGACTAAAGACGCATCTATTTAGCCAGGCATTCATATAAATTTTATCTTACAGTTACTGTAAATTCGGCCTCTACTTCATAAACGCCAGAGGAGAACTGGCCCCCACTGAGCCTGGGTTCTCCCAAGGTTTTTTTTTTTCTCCATTGGGTCATCTGATGGAGTTTTTCGGTTTCTTGCCACTGTTGCCTTTGGCTTGCTCAGTTGGGAATATTCAAATTAAATGACCCATCATACCACTGATCAGCTCTACCAAACTTGGATGTCTTTTTCCAGTAATAAACAAACACTGTTAAGTTGTTTTGATTGATACTGTGAAGCAGCTTTGATACAATCTGTATTGTGAAAAGCGCTATATAAATATATTTGACTTGACTTGACTTTAAGTATATCAATTTAGTATACCAACAACAGTACAATTGCAGGCTATTTATATTAACTACATAAATATGTAAATGTATTTCTAGCATACTTTGCATAACATTTTCAAATACATTTTGGTATATTTATTTTTCACTAGGGCTGAATCATCAAAAGTGGCAAAAATACTTTTTAATTCCTGTTTTGGTGATAAGCAGTGTTGTTTAAGTATTATTTATATATTATCATAGTATTCAGTAATATTTTAAGTATTATTTTTATATTTTCAGCTTTCATTTAAGTAATTTTGTGACTTTTTTATATTTCTATTTAGCTTTATTTTATATTTATTTCAGTTTTAGTCATTTTAGTAATTGAACTTATTTTATTTCAAGGGAACATTTTTTTTAAGTCGGCATGAAACGGAAGTTGCAATAATCTTTTCTTCTTCATTGTGGCATATATCCGAGTGAAACAGCTTCTGGAATAAGGAAAAAATGTAGGGCGGGACTTGATTTTGTCTATCAGGATTTGATTGGATCGTTGGATCGTTGGGGTTTGATATCGGACGATCTCATGTGAGTGACAGTTTGCCCCGCCCTCACACCAGTCACTGCAAGAAGCATGTAATATAAGTCTCAGTTTTTCCCAGAATGTGTCTGTGAAGATTCAGTTTAAAATACTCAACAGATAATTTATTATACCTTGTTGTTAATGCCCGTTTAAGGAGTGGAAGAAAGCAACATGCTGTTTTCTACATATATCTTTAAATGCAAATTAGCTGCTGCTCCCCGCCCCGCTTTCCAGAAGAGGGCGGAGCCTTTACAGCTCATGCTTCGGATACTCTGACAACAACAAAAATGAAGAATGTCACATACCCAAAATGTCAGAAAGTTTCAGTAGTGGTGTTCCTTACGTTCGAACCAGAGTCGGACACTGATGGACTCAGTTACAACTTTTAGAAATGCAACTGGACGATTCTGAGTGGTTAGAGAATACATTTATGTAGCCTAGCTGTTGTGGCGTTAAATGGATTCAACTCATCGACTAGCATGTTTTTCAGAAACAACTTTTGTTCAAATCCAGCATTGAACTGACCCTTGTTTGTAAAGCAGTCCAGCGTAAAATGATTTGTGCAAATTTAAAACACTTTAACGGCTTTCTTTGCCACGTTTCCTTTATAAATTAAATTCAACTACGGTGTCCTCAGTGGCTCAGATGTCGGGAGTCTTTGGAGACTCTTATGTTCATTGGTACATCCAATAACAGAACATTTGTAATGTTTTTTTTGGTGCAGACATTGTATATCTCCAGCTGCTACAGCGAGGAAACAGAAATGGCGGACCACTGCAGCTCACTCAGGGCGGGATCTATGTTAATAGGGCACATCATCACCAGTCGTGGGCGGGGCTTCTGGAACCACTCTTTGGAGAGACTATTTATGATTCATGGGGATTATTAAAAAGGAGTGGGTGGATTTGTACCATTATAAGCTGGTTGTTTATACACACTGTGGACACACATCTGTGTTCTAACACCTTATAAAAGTGAATTTTGCATAATAGGTCCCCTTTAAGTCTTTCATCCAATATTTATGTTTCAGCTTTATTTCAATGAAGGGAAACCATATTTAATAGTTCTAATTTTAGCTTTAGTTAACAATAACAACATTGGTGATAAGGAAACTCACCTGCCACCATGAGTGTAAAATCAAAGCCTTTTTTGACCGACTTCCTGTGAACCTGGTTTGGGAGGGTGGCGAAGCCGACATACTCTTTTTCCTGAAAAATTGGATTATAATGGGATAATATAAAGGGATAGTTCCCCCAAAACTGAAAATTCTGTCATTAATCACTCACCCTCATGTCCTTCCAAACCCGTAAGACCTTCGTTCAACTTCGGAACACAAATGAAGATATTTTTGATAAAATCTGAAAGCTTTCTGTCCCTCTATTGACAGTAACGTCATTGCAACTTTCAAGACCCAGAAAGGTAGTAAAGACATTGTTAAATTAGTCCATGCGACTACAGTGGTTCAAACTTAAGGTTATGAAGCGATGAGAATACTTTTGTGTGCAAAAAAAACGTCTCGGGTTATGACTATAACCCTTGTTCCCTGAGAAGGGAACGAGACACTGCGTCGTTGAAAACGACTCTTTGGGGACGCTCCCTAAGCGTGCGCCTCTGAAGTATGAATGAAACTAATCCAATCCTGATTGGTGTTGCGTCGTGACGTAACATGTGACGGCATAACCGGATGTATAAAAACGGCGCTGATGCAAACACATACCAGCCTCGCGATGAAGCAAGACGCTCTAAGGCCTCTAGGGGCGTGGCAGGACGACGCAGTGTCTCGTTCCCTTCTCAGGGAACAAGGGTTATAGTCATAACCCGAGACGTTCCCTTTCGAGGGAACTCGCACTGCGTCGTTGAAAACGACTCTTTGGGGAACGAATGCCCACTATGCCACGCACCGGAACAAGGCCCGCCCTAAAGTGAAACTGAAACAGGCACAAAACTAGGACGAGAGCACTCGCGCACCAGGCGTACTAGGGAGGTGCAGACCATAAAACCTGATAAAGGTGTGCGGGGTAGCCCAACCGGCTGCCTCACAGATCTCCTGAAGAGGCACGCCCAGTTGGAGAGCCCTAGAGGAAGCCATGCCTCTAGTCGAGTGAGCCCTAACGGCCAAAGGTGAAGGCATATTGCGCACCTTGTAGGCCTCGGTAATAGCCTGAACAATCCAATTACTAATAGTTTGTTTGGACGCAGGGAGCCCCTTTTTAGGTGACCCAAAACACACCAACAGTTGGTCCGACCTCCTCCAGGAAGAGGACCTCTCAAGGTAAATGCTCAACGCTCTGACAGGACAGAGCAAATGGAGCCTCTCTTCCTCTGCCGACACATGAGGTGGAGGATGAAAAGCCTGAAGGACTGTAGACCGTGCCGCATTAGAAGGCACCTTAGGCACATAGCCCGGTCTTGGGTTCAAAATGACCTTAACTCCGCCAGGTGCAAACTCCAAGCAAGCTGGCGTTACTGCCAGGGCTTGGAGATCTCCCACCCTCTTAAGGGAAGTAATGGCTAAGAGGAATGCCATCTTGAAAGTCAGATCCTTGGGTGACGCCGACTGAAGAGGTTCGAAGGGGGCAAGGGATAACCCCTCGAGAACCACTGCCAGGTCCCAGGAGGAAACCCTGGACCTGGTTGTCGGTCTCATCCTCCATGTACCACGGAGAAAACGTACAACCAGTTGGTGCCTCCCCAAAGGCCCATCGCCCAGTGGTGCATGGAAAGCCGCAATGGCAGCTACGTACACTTTAAGCGTGGATGGGGAGAGACCCGCAGAGAAGCGATTTTGAAGAAACTCCAGAACTGAAGCCACCGGGCAGTTAACTGGATCTAGCTCATGTTCTCTACACCAAGTGGCAAAAACATTCCACTTGAGGCCATACAATCTCCTAGTAGACGGAGCCCTAGAGTTAAGTATGGTATCAACCACCCCGTCCGATAACCCAGCATTTAAGTACTGGACCCCCTCAGGGGCCAGACCCACAGCTTCCACAACTCTGGGCGAGGGTGGAAAACTGTGCCCTCCGCCTGAGACAACAGATCCCTCCTCAGAGGAATCTGCCACGGCGAGTCTATCAGGAGTGATACGATGTCTGAAAACCATACTCGGGCCGGCCACAACGGGGCTACCAGAAGAAGACTGATGCCCTCCTGACGGACCCTCTCTAGGACTCCCGGAAGCAGAGCAACGGGGGGAAAAGCATACAGGCGAAGCCTCGGCCAAGCCTGTACCATGGCATCCAACCCCAGCGGGGCTGAATGGGTGAGGGAAAATCAAAGGGGACAGTGGGACGTCTCTTGAGACGCGAATAAATCCACTTCCATAGGTCCGAACCTCTGCCATATTAGCTTCACCACGTCTGGGTGAAGTCTCCACTCCCCGGGCCTCAGCCCCTGCCTCGATAGGATGTCTGCTCCCCGATTCTGAACCCCCGGGACATATATTGCTCTGATAGACAATATTTTCCCCTGGGACCAAAGAATAATCTGATGCGCCAATCTGGATAGAGGGCGCGATCTGAGTCCCCCTTGTCGGTTCAGATAAGCTACCACTGATGTATTGTCCGATCGTACTAGGACATGGTAACCCTTGATGTCTGGAAGGAAGCTCCTCAGAGCCCTGAACACAGCCAACATCTCCAGGCAATTTATATGCCAAGAATGATGATGGTCCTGCCACAGACCCCTGGCAAAGCGGCCGTCCATGACCGCGCCCCAGCCAGTGAGGGAGGCGTCTGTCGAAACGGTTTTCCGGCGACACGACGCTCCTAACACTGGCCCTTGGGACAGGAACCAAGGTTTCTTCCATATTAATAGAGAACGAAGGCATCTGCGCGTTACTCTGATTATACGAAATGGATTCCCCTTGGGGGAAAACCCCTTGGCTTTCAGCCACCACTGGAGGGGCCTCATATGTAGAAGGCCCAAAGGTATAATGTTGGATGCCGCTGCCATGAGGCCCAGCATCCTTTGAAACCTCTTCACAGTGATGGGCTGGCCTAGCTTTATCCCAGAAACCATTGTCAGGATGGACTCGATTCGTGCGGGAGACATGTGTGCCCGCATCGTAACCGAATTCCATACCACGCCCAAAAACGTTGTTTTCTGAGCTGGTTCCAACACGCTTTTTTTCGTGTTGAGTCTCAACCCCAATTCCTGAATGTGGCCAAGGACGACATCTCGATGCCGAACCGCCATTTCCCGAGACTGGGCCAATATGAGCCAGTCGTCGATATAATTCAGTATACGGATGCCCTGAAGTCTTAATGGAGCCAGAGCTGCATCCATACACTTCGTGAACGTGCGGGGAGAGAGTGCTAGGCCGAACGGAAGAACCCGATACTGATATGCTTCGCCCCCGAAAGCAAACCTTAGGAACCTCCTGTGACACGGAAGGATGGAGACATGAAAATAGGCGTCTTTTAGGTCTATCGTGACAAACCAGTCCTCGGACCTGATTTGATTCACAATGATGGGAATCGTAAGCATTTTGAACCTGAATCTCCTCAGAGACCGATTCAACTGCCTTAGATCCAAAATCGGCCTTAGCCCGCCATCCTTCTTTGGAACTATAAAGTATCGGCTGTAAAATCCGGACTCTCTGTCTGGTGGGGGAACAATTTCTATAGCCCCTTTGACCAGGAGAGCCTGTACTTCTTGTTCCATAACCCGAGCCTGTTCTGGAACCACTGTAGTCGGCACCACCCCTGCAAACCTGGGAGGTCGGTGACCAAACTGCAGTCTGTATCCTTTTTCTATTATATTCAGGACCCATAGAGAAATATTTGGAAGAAGGCGCCACCCCTCTACAAAATTTACTAAGGGAACCAGCCTCTCGAGACTGGCCTCGGGTGTTTCTCGAGCACTGTTCTCGACCCCTTGACACAGCGAACTGGCAGGAAGCGGACGAGAACGATTTTGTGACCATAGTCGGTGCTCTCTTGCAAGCTCTTGGGGCGAACGCCACGGTGTGCGTTCGCTGGAAATCGATGCGACCCGAAGCGTCCAAGACGGCGGGACAACATCTCTTTCCAGAGGGCTCCGTTGTGAAAACAACCTCGGTTGTTCCCTCACGGGGGGGACAGCCCTCAGAGGTCCTACCAGATTGGCTAGGACCTCTTTCCTGAAGCCCTCTTTGCCTGAATGACGGCCCTCAAGTCGCCCTTCTGGCCAGAGGATTTAGAGTGAGAACGTTTCCTCTGTTGCCAAGCTCCCGAGGGAGGGGCTCGAGAGGAAACGCTCTCCTTTTGCTCCAGGCGATGGGAGGAGCTGGCTGACGGCTGAGGCTGGCCACTTGGACCAGCCCTCCTAGACCCAGATCTAGATCGGCGAGGGAGATACTGCTGAAAAGCTGCTGACTGTTTTTTCGCCTCCTGAAACCTGTCGACAACGGTGTTTACTGCGTCGCCGAACAGGCCAGAAGGCGATAACGGGGCATCCAACAAAAATGATCTGTCCTTATCCTTAATACCGGACAGATTAAGCCATAGATGCCTCTCTGTGGCCACCAAAGCTGCCATGGAGCGGCCAATAGCACGGGCCGTCTCCCTAGTGGCTCGGAGAGATAAATCAGTTGCTCTTCTAAGTTCCGCAATATCTTCGGGTGTTGGGCCCTCACCCTCATCTAGGTCTTTTAGGATATCGGCCTGGTACGCCTGCAAGATTGCCATAGAGTGCAGGGACGCACCAGCCCGACCAGCCGCCATATAAGCCCTGCCCACCATCGCAGAAGTGTCCCTGCATGGTTTGCTGGGCAGCGCCGGGGCTTTAAGCGAAGATGTCGCTTCGGGAGAAAGATAGCTCGCTAAAGCTTCCTCCACCCGCGGCATCTTGCCATACCCCGACTCTCTCGCACCCACCACATTACTATAATCACATAACGTAGGTGATGAAATACGAGATGAGTGGGGCTTCTCCCAGGATCTCGAAATCTCTTTATGAAGATCCGGGAAAAAAGGCAAGCCCCGGCGCTGAGGCTGTGAGCGATGCTGCAGGAATCTCTCGTCTAACTTGCTCTGACGAGAATCATCCTGCTTATCTTGTGGCCAACTAATATTGAGTTTGGCCACAGCACGCGTCACAACCTCCACTAACTCCTCATACGCGGGAACATGAGTCGGCGAGTGTGACTCATGTTCCCCGCTCCCGATGCTGATCACATCCACTTCCTCGGAAGCGGATAGTTCAAGCACCGGGCACTCGTCATGGGCAGAAGAAGCCGCAGCGCGGGCTTCTGCATCATGAGCGAGTGTTATAGAATCCACAGATGATGAACGAGAAAGTGCCTCAGCAGTCTCGTTCTCATCTGCGAGATCCTTTTGCGATCCCCACGATCTAAGCCTCCGCGCCGCCTCAACGGACGCGGGACCTGAACCGCAAGGATCGCGAGCTTGGCCATCTTTATCAAAAACAGCCAAGCTGGAGCGCAGCACTCTCAATGGAAGTGCTTCACAATGTGTACAGGGATCACAGGCAGCTCCCTCGAGAGCTGCCTGTGCGTGCTGCACTCCCAAACAATTCACACATAATGGATGCGTGTCCCCACCCGTGATAAATCTAGGACAGGGGTGCACACATCTAGTGAATTGCTCACTCGCCATACTCTCACTTTCAAACAGACAATACAACACCAAATAAGACAGACAGTTTTCAACAGATAGCGCTTGCTGAAGAGCGAAAGCTGGTATGTGTTTGCATCAGCGCCGTTTTTATACATCCGGTTATGCCGTCACATGTTACGTCACGACGTAACACCAATCAGGATTGGATTAGTTTCATTCATACTTCAGAGGCGCACGCTTAGGGAGCGTCCCCAAAGAGTCGTTTTCAACGACGCAGTGCGAGTTCCCTCGAAAGGGAACTAAAATAACGACTTTATTCAACGATCCCTTCTCTTCCATGTCATTCTCCTACGCTGTTGACGTAGTGTAAAGAGTGCAGTGCTTCTGGGTTCTACGTCAGAACGTCGGCTCACTATTGGCTAGCTCCTGCGTCAGCTTCACACGCATGTGTCGTGGTGCTCACATGACCAGCATCGGCCAATAGTGAGCCTACGTTCTGACGTAGAATTAGGAAGCGCTGTTCTCTTTACACTACGTCAACAGCGTAGGAGAATGACATGGAAAAGAAGAGATTGTTGAATAATGTCGTTATTTTGGGGGGATTTTGCACACAAAAAAGTATTCTAGTCGCTTCATAACATTAAGGTTGAATCACTGTAGTCACATGGATTATTTTAGCGATGTTTTTACTACCTTTCAGGGCCTTCAAAGTTGCAATGACGTTGCTGCCTATGGCTGGTTCAGAAACCTCTCAGATTTCATCAAAAATATCTTAATTTGTGTTCCGAAGATAAACGAAGGTCTTACAGGTTTGGAACGACATGAGGGTGAGTCATTAATGACAGAATTTTCATTTTTGGGTGAACTATCCCATTAATAATACAATGCTAATACTACCACATTCATTTCCATATCTAAACAACTGTACAGTATGCAAAAAACGGACATAGGCAAGCCAAATCATGTGATAGCTGAAGGGATAAAAATGAATCCAAGCGCCCCACCCCCAACCTTCACAGCCAGCCTGATGTATGCCACACGTGCTACATTACTAGGGCAATCCCACAATTCCTGCCATGTTTCATTGTGCTTAGTGAGTCTGTGCGGGAGCGCTCATGCCTGAAGGCCTCACGGTCCATATTTCAAATATTACATCATTTATCCTATTATATAAAACCTCTCTGCTGTCATATATAATCATTATGCTTGGTTTGAATCACAAATATGCAAATTTGGCCCTGTTTATTGGTCCAATTCATATTAGAGAACAGCAGAGTATAATCTCTAGGAAAGGAATGGCTGTGCATGACTGAATGGCCCAGTTTGAATCTGTGTTTGGATTAAAACACTAACACAATAAGACTAATTAGTAGAGTTTGCTTTTGAGATAGCATTACATAAAATGGCAATTTTGGGTCAGAAAGTGGAGGTCAACTACTTAAAATCTGTCGTTGTACAATAGACTCTCCTGCTTGGCTTCATCTCCAGGATTGTTTGGCCTGTCTGGAGAGAGGTTTATCCTCACCTAGGGCCATGGATATTGGATTTGGCTTTCAAGCACACTTGGCAACAGTCTCAGCCATGGGAAAGCGTGTTTGCATGCATTCATGGGCGTTCACAGAGAAATAACGCAAGAAATGAATTGGATGTTTCCTAGCAGAAAGAGGCATTAGCGTTACTTTCATCAGTCGTCCAGAATGACTGACAGTTCGCCCTCGGGTGGACATACGGAGAGCCAAGTTTTCACATTTTCTAAGCCAGTGCACAGCAGACCACATGAACATCAGCTTAACTCACACTTACCATGTTTTCTTAAGAGAATGTGAAATCAGAAAAATACCACAAAACATTGCAACACCTCAGTACAAAAAATAAACAAAATCATATAATAAATTAACAAGGATATTTATAATTAATAGCACTACATGGGTAAATGTCACCCCAGTAATTTAAAAGAAAAGACTATTATTTTATTATGCATTATTTTGCATTGTGACTTTATTTCTCTAATATTTAAACACATTTCTCCTTTAATTCTCATTATAGTAATGTGTATTAGTGTCACAATGCAAATAATCTAATTTGCGATCAAACATGATTCATTTTCTTTTCAGCAAAATGCAATGTTTTACTTTTCTATGGTGTTTGAGGTGGAATATGGCCTTTCTTTGAGATTCATGACGCATATCATTTAAAATAGTTATGTAATTAGATTCAGTGACATTTAATGAAAACTTTAAGACAGTGGCTAATGATGATGGTATCAGCATCGTTCTCATTGTTCTCAAATGATGCAATGGATGCAATTCTCCTGCTGCTTTACAGTGAGGTTAAACAGAGACATGTGAAATGTGGGACACTGAAAGCAGGCGGTGAGGATTAGTTTCATGCATCTCTGAAAATGGACAGCATCCATGTATTTGATAGAACAGATATTTGCAATCCTTAAATGCCTGATCAAATATACAGAAAATGATATTTTCGTGTTCATTGTTACTCTCTGACCAAACAGCTGTAGACAGAAGCTGTGAGTGATGATGCAGGACCGCTATTCATAGCAGTGTCCCAGAAATATATGCATGTTCACAGATGTGGATTAACCTATGTTAAACTCATAGAAATAATGATTACAGACAATAAAGCATGCTTACCTCTCCATCCTCTGCTGTGTGATGTGAGATGCCCGCAGCAGGTGAAGGATGCAGACGCCCATTCAAGCGTTGAGAAATCCACAACGATTGATGCAAACAGACATTACATTTCCTTTATTAAATCCCGCTGCTATTTCAGTCACACACCGTTAATACTTCACACATCTTACCTGATTTCACCGCTCGGCTCTTGTACCTGGCGCTGCTCGTCATCCCGACCGCTTTCGGAACGCGAAATCCCAAACCGTACTATGGAGAAGGCTTGCTCATTAATATTCATTTATCCAGCCTTCTCATTGGACGCTCTATTTAAAGACTACTGCTATTGGATGGCAACCGCACAACGGCATTATTACGTAATTAATATTCATTAGAAGAGGTTTAACCATAGTAGGTTTCATATTTTGGCTTTCAGAACAGCTGGAATAATTATGATGCTGCCGAATGCGGAGGGGAACGCTCTAACAGTAGCCACATCTGATCATATAGGGCCAACCATTTGCGAATTTATTTCATTGATCACATAAAACTAATAATAAATCGATATTTAGCCTACATAAAATAAAGACCATATGATTTAGAAATACTGTAAGGATTTATTAATAAATAAACGGACACTTTTAAACTGACCAATAATTCGACGTACCTAAAGTGTTTCTTTAATTATTTAGTTCAATTTAAAATAATAATAATAATAATTGATAAAAAAAAAACAAAAAAAATTCAAATGAGACCGTTCTGATGTTGTTTCAACACAGAGTCGCGTGGTGGCAGTATAACGTCATATCCAGACTCGTAGGTAGTTCTCCATAATGGTTTGAATGAATGGATGTATGTGAGACAGCCTTTGAGTGCTCAGATTATCCAGGTCATGTATGTATTCTCATGCATTGTGATTTTCCTCACAGAGGACAAAGTGGAAAGGAAGATGTCTGGTGCGGAACACAATGAGACCCTGCTCTGTAAATACTGCCCAGGAAACATTGTGACAGGTTACCAGGCCCGACTAGGGAATTGTTCCTCTCTGTGTCAGAAACGGATCGGTTTGTTTATTCTAAAAACACAGCAAAGGCCGCTTAAATTAGGAACATGCTGACATTGTAACTTTGTTGGGGGGGAAACGAAGTAGGCCAGTGAATGAATGTGACCTGCAGTAATCCATACAATCAACAAAAAACAAACACAACAACAAACACACATCAGTATAAATGTTTTTTTTTTTAAATGGCTGGTTACCATTCACTTCTGCAGCGCGCTTTCAGAGTTTGTCTAAACCCTCCACCTTCCCCAGCTCCACCTGTATAGATCTGCTATGGGTAATTGATATATTTGTATGTTTTACACACTCACAGCAGTGTATCGGCGTATGTATTGGCAGTAGCAGCAGCTAGATCTATTCCGCCAAGACCAAATACATTAACATTGTCATATCCATTACCATTCTACAAATCTTCAGAGAGTTGTCATGATAAAAAAATTCTTTACTGTCCCTTTTGATCAACTTTATGCATCCTTGCTGAATAAAAGAATATACGGAATGAATTTGTTATAATACAAATAAGCATTGTGGATTTCATCTGTTGTTGCAATGAAAAAGTCTTATCAGACCAGACATTTGCATATAGCTTTATTTGACCTAAAGTTAAGAGTCAAACATGTTTATCTGGTATAACTTTCAATGGCACCAGAGTTAGTTCAATAAAGCATACTGAAGAATGTGAGGCACATCTAAATGACCTGTGGTTTGTAATCAGCTCTTCAGCCTCAGAGTTTCTTTTGTGTTATTGGTCTGAGAAAGCTGATAGTCATAAACAATGGTGCAACAAAACAAAAACACCATAAACAGAGAGGCAGCGCTGCTCACGATCACTCATGCGGCCACACTATAGCGCCGCAGGGGCAAACCGGAGGAAAACAATGATGGGAAAATCCAGTAGAAATAACCCAGCTGCTCACCACGGTCACCTTCCTGTGCTTCAGTGCTTACACAGCAGCCAAACAATTAATGCTGCAATTAACAGGCCTCTGTTCCACATCTGAACAATCCCAGCACGGCTATTTGGCAATCACACAAGCATTGTTGTTGCATTTTCATTCTTCAGTAGCCTCGCTAATTTACAATTAGTTTTTTTTAATTGAAATCATGGCTCTAATGTCATCATGCTTTCCCGCTATTTCATCCGAGTATTTACAAACAGTTTCTCTTGCCCTGGAACTAAGGCCAGTGTTGCCAAGCTTTGTTGCATTCATCAATCCATTTTTTTTTTATATATCTACATATATCTTTACATATAGCCTGCCTACACTACACATAGTGTATATCTTTAGATTTGTCTCGAGTCCCTCCTTCAGTCAGTGTAAAAGACCGTTCACACCAAGAACGTTAACTATAAAAAATAACTAGCGTCCACACTAACACACTATATTGTTATGTTTATTATAAGCTCGTGCTGCAGTTTATCGTCTGCCGCTTTAACCTGTTAAGCTTCAAGCCCACTTTTGAAAAATCCCCAGAAATGACATACCCAAACTGAAACAGATACAGTTCATGAACCCTTTGCACTAAAAGCACAAGTATGATCTCATTTGAAAGCTGACACCTGGTTGTTTATTGTAAATGTAGAATGAATTATTGTCATAATGAAAAAAACAATTTTAAATAGCTTCAAAGTTTTGTAAAGTTATTAGAAATGTATTTTTATGAAACATCTTCATGAAAATAAAATTGAAGTTGGCCCTGGAGCAATCTAGAAATGCACTGCAGCTAAAGCCACATGTCTGACCATTTTATATTTAAAATCTGAAAATGATAAGTATAAAGCTCTGTATTTAGTTAAATGTTTTTCAAGATCATGTCAAATTACTTTATTTTGATTAGACTCTATTAGCAAACTGATGTTTAGTCATCCTCTGAGTCATCTATTCAGTCTATTGTCTCTATTGTTTTGTGGTGCCCCATTCAGTGTCAGTCTCCCCTGTACACATTTACACCTCTCCAGACTGATTATGGATCTAAATATGCATTTCTTTTGTCTGTATTATAGCTACTAACGACTGGCTATTCACAGGCTATTCATAGGGTTTCAAACCCTAATTTCTTTTATCAAAATTCTCACTAAATATTTGAAACTGGTATCAAATGCACTGAAACATTTCAGTAAGCATTCCTATTTAGAAAAAAATCATAAAACAATGACTGCTCGTGGCAGGTGCGCCTGGGCTCGCTAGCATGTTAGCTTAGCACACCATCAATACACGACCATTTATGAGATTAAAATTATGTTTGTGCTCCAAACTTACTATATAACGCAAGTCTAGTGTTTTAAATAATCTTCTGTGATCTAACTTGGCTTCATATTAAAAAAAAATCCGGCAGAAAATGTATTATTTAGTGTTCTGAACGATGATGAAATCTATATCGATTAGCATTACATTATAAATATAATCTATTATTATGAAATACCTGGCATGGCTTGAAGAACACAGGTAACTCAAATATCATTGCAATCATGTTTATAGAGGGGTTTCACCAACGTCACGTTCTGGGCGGTAACCCGGATGCGCGGCCATTATGGAGGCACTCGGATGTAAACAACAGCATGGATTGCACTGTTCATGTACTAATGAACACATTATTACACTAATAAACCACGGAAAAAACACGTGGTAGGTGCGAAATCATATAGAGAAGGACTTGGGAAGCAGGAGAGAGCGCAACATTTTGACAAACTAAAGTTAATATGTTTTATGTGGTCACATTATGTGGCAGCTGCTAAAGATCCGAACGAGTTAGCTTCTCTAGCACGTAACACTACTGCAATTCTTCCATCTATTTATTATCCCGAAATAAGATACGTTCAGATTGTCAGTCCAAAAAAGCACATGAAATTCGTTTCAAGTTACATCCATATGTGGTTTGAAATCCTATTCAAATCACAGGACATCAGCCTCAGTCTGAACGATCGGATTTCGCGTGGTATGTCTTAAAATGCAAACGTCATTTATAGGAAACATGCTGAAAGTCACTGCCGAAACAATGCTGTGTTGCCGGACAAGCAAAAAAGTATTATTTCTGAAACCGGCGCAGACGAGCGTGGGAAAAAAGCAGTAACGTTACATACCAGCCTCCTACAGTTCTGCCGTAGTAGTCCAGCGCGGCGGCTATACACATTTCCATGTTGTAACATTTAAAAAGACAACATCTAACATTATATTGCAAATGCAACCCCTCCATCAACGCAAAGTCATTGCCATATTACCAAATAACATGCATGGACACACACGTCGGATCTGAACAGTTGCGATACACAGTGCGGACATCATTTTAGATCAGATTCCAATTTGATACAAAGATAATCGGATTTGGACTGACAGTGTGAATGTAGCCATAGTTAACTACGTCGACATTTTAGCCATAGTCAACGCTTCATTTACACCTGTCTGATGATGTACTAGCTACCTCTCTCAACCACAAACGCCTTCTTTCATCAGTTTTTTGCACTCTTCTCTTTAACTTTTGACAGTCTATAGCACTCGACATGTTTTTTCCCGATGTGACCGATTGGTACAGACAAAAACTCGACCATTTTTCAGCAGCAATAATCAGCCAAATTTGCGAGTCCATTCAGTTCAGTGGCATTATTTACGATCTGTGCCTCCAAAATGGCCGACTTCCGGATTGATGACGCGTCGTGAAACCCCTCTATTGTCTTCAAAACATCTTTATCTGCATGTTACAGCGATCTCTGTCAGCTACTTTCTGTATCACTCAGTGACGTCCAGTGTTGCCAACTATTTTCAAAGGAAAGTAGCTAAGGCCTTCCCTAAAAGTCGCTAAATGTCGCTAGATGACATCATTCGTCAATTAGCATATTAATGACGTCATCGCGTCGTACTTGCGTTCTGTCAGCCTAGTGCGTTTTCTCTCTAAATTAATGCTCTATTCACTATAATATAGCCGAATGTCAAATAAAGCTGTTATCATTTCCTATTTTTTTGTTGTCAGACAATTGAACGAGTAGCTATAATTTAGTGAATGATTATATTTTTTATAGGCCTATGTGGAACAATATCTGAATTGAGAGAGTTAGGGAACCGGATGAACTAAGCTCTAGTGAGTGTTACAAGTAATAAGCACAAGAAAAAAAAAGAAAAAAAAAATGGTCAAACTAAATTCTTTAAATATAAAACAAAAGAAAAGCAGATAAGTGATAAGTCCATGGGAAAACACTGCTCATTCGTGTCTGTCAGCGGCCGTGCGCTCCTCTCAGCCATTCACTGAACAGGGGAGACGCAGCTAGAGAGAGTGACGACAGGGAGAAAGCAAGACCTCGCGCTGCAGGACAGTACTGGCAACATTTGGAGGTTACTGAGGTTTGTCCAAAAGTCGCTAAAATGGTCGCTAGTCGCTTTTTTGAAAAAATGTCGCTAAAGGGGTCTGAAAAGTCGCTAAAAATAGCGACAAAGGCGCTAAGTTGGCAACACTGGTGACGTCCTGGAATGTCACATGACTATGGGTCTTCTTCATGATCCATATATGGACTTTTATTGGACATATAGCGCCCCCATGCTATTGGTATGAACGGAAAACACAGCACATCTCAGTAAGAAGCGATCATAACTTACATCGACGCATTTGGGTATAAATTCAATAAATATTATTCCTGTCTATAGAAATATGATGTGAATCTATGAGAATATATCAATATATTTCTCCACATCTGCACATTGTTGAGCTAAAAGCCCTCAGGGACGTTGTTTTGTGAATCGCTGTCATGACGACAGCACGGAGTGTTTTTTATGAATGGACCAGCTGACGCTCATAATGCATATTAAAGGTATCGACTCATTTTTTTCATTTCATAACTCCTGACACAAATTAAGACATAACTGTCACTATAAGTTTCTCAGAATACAATAGTGGTCAAATACTGAATCTTGAGTCTTATATCTTTTTAATGATGTATAGTTACATCAAGGTATAACATTAAATCTGATAGTATATTTGAACTAAATAAAAAAAAAAACGCTTCAGTGCGCCGACGCTCTGGAGAAGGTTAAGAGGTATTAAATGCTCGACCTTTTTAAAGCAGGATGGATTCTGATTGGCTGTCCATGTTTTTAATCGTTCCTATGTTTAGAACGATTTTTAGCTATCTTTATTGTTATAGTTATTGTCCTTGGTGTGCCTGGGACTTTAATAACAGCGGCACAGAGAAACAATATCATTGGAATCACTTTCAGAACGATTTATTTTTTCTGCTGATGAACGATAAAATCATTGACAGCCTAGTCTCAGCCTCAGACGTCACGCCCACGGAACGTTGGCTAAACGTCTGATGCATATGGTACACTTTAGAAACACTTCAGGAATGTCGAAGTCGTCGTCTGATTGGTTGAATTTTATCGGATTTCCGGGGGGCGCGAGTGTCGCGTTTATTTTCGGTCCGCCGGGAAACAAAGCGCAGACGTGTGATTGCGGAAGAAAAACTGTTGTGTTTACATGAGTGACAATGAGCATTTATCAAGATCAGCTAAACGTAGGATTCTCAAAAGTATGCGAGGTTCACGGCATAGACTCTTGAAGTTTTCTTCTCCTTCTTTGATTTTCTTTGCTGACTGACTTGTGGCACGCCGGTCTGTTGTTGTGGGGACATTTCCACGCCCCGAAACGTGACGTTGAATGAAACGAACTGTAATTGGTTGTTTGACATGTCGGTCAAACGGCCTTATGGGCGGGCTCTGCACGGCGGTATTTCCGGCGAAGGTCAACAGACAAAACAGACACCACTCATTTTGTTTATGCTTCTGTGTTTATTATATTAAATAAACATAACTATATGTAAAATGACATTAAAGTTTCGTTTCAAAGACGAGAGGACAGTATTTTGAAGACTCTGCCATAATCCCGTTTTCCTCGGTTTTCCTCCGCTTTAAATCTCCCCAACCGGAAACGCAAGAGCATCCTTGCGTCAAACGCGGAAGTCATGCGTGCATATAGCCCATTCCAGACCTTCAGCCGTCAGTCTGAAGGTCTGGCTACGCGAGACTATTGACAGCCAATCAGAATCCATCCTGCTTTAAAGAGCTCAAGCTCGTTCTTGGTGTGAACAGATGTTTATTTTGTCGCTCGTTTTATTTTATTGTGAGACAAATTTATTGTTATTGAAATAAATTTGTGAGACAAATTGACCTTTTTTTCTAAATATCATTCATGTTGCACCTTAACAAGTGAAAAGTCTGATCACTTAGAAAAGTAACCAACTGGCATTCTTATTTATGTGTGTAAAAAATTAATAATCTAGCATCTCGTATAGGACATTATGTAACCTGGTAGCAGTGAAGATTACATAAGCACCACACAAAACATATGGATTTGTGCCAGTTGCAGTGACGCTGAAGCACCTTATTTGTTTCGTCTCAAAGTGCTCCAAGAAACAGAGCGTAGGCTACCACAGGATGGGCATGGAAGCTTTCTGAACGCTTCCTCCAATGGACAGCAACAACTGAAGCTCACAATAACTTTGCTTGGGAAACTGGCATCTCAGGAACACATAGGGTTTGTGTTAAGCATCCATACAATAGCTCATTAAAGCTGCTCGAGCGGCTTTGCACCACCTCGGTAAAGATGCCCGGTACATTGCAGGAAACGTTTATTGTTCTGTACAAGCTGTTTCTTTGTTTCTCTTCTCACGACGAACAATTGAAGCAAGATGGCTGGGGGTTACGGCAAACGTTTCTTTCTGTTCACGTAAAACCCAATTCAAACTGAAAGCTGGCAGTGGATATTTCTACACAAAGAAAAATAGTAACATTAGTTCAGAAATGTAAGTGCATGAAAGTGGAAAATAATAGAAATATTTAAATAATAATTTAAAAAAAAAACTTTTTTTAAGTGCAATATGGCTATTCGTAGTTAGTTAAACCCTGCCAGAAAATATGTTTGATCAATTTTAAGTTTCATTTGATAGAAAATATAATTAATACAATTGTGTTAATTTAATGTAGGCCTAAGTACAAACACCAAAAGTAGGTCAGAAATTAGAAAAAAGAAAACAAAAGAAATGTAATGGTCAGCATATCTAATTTCCAGGAAATCTGACTCCCATTTCTACTGAAACCTCAGTCTTAAAAGATGTCGACTGATCTCAAGATTGATTGAGAAAATGGCTCAGCAAATTTGAAGGAAACAGTGAGTCAGATGAGTTGAATGTTCATCCCTGTGACGGGACCAGAAAGAACTATACATGAGTAATTCCCAGCAAAATATAGGATGAAACTATGGTCTAACTTGTGCAAAGACTGCTTTATAGGAAGTACTTGAGTCACATTTCCTTCAGAAATGACAACATTAATGTACAAGATATAATCAGACCTGCTTCCTGGTGATAATGGACCTGGATATAAACTTCATTATTGCACTTGAGGAACACACTGTATAATTCATTTAGTAAAATAGCAGGTTTATAAACTAGCAAATCATGAAAGATGGGTGGGGTATTTTAAGTACATGACTCTTAAAGTTTGGCATTTGATTATTCCAATGTGCAATTTTGAATATAAACAAAACTCCCATTGGCATAAATCACCTTGAAGCTTGCACATTTCACAAGCTCATTGTTTAACCGTTTACTCATTACATTCTCCATGTTGATATAGCATACAGTTTGGTTAATACTTTTAGTTGGCTACAGAAATGAAATAGCCACCCAGTTTATACTTTCACATGGCTTAATACGGGTTTTCACATACAATTGCGTGTTACGTCCGAGCATGTGTGTGCTTGCTATTGCTAGCCTGTCCGAAATTGCCTACCTTTAAATATTGTCAACATTATCAATATGAATGGTTGAAAATCAGGTTGATCGTCCCAAACATATACAGTTTTAGCCTATGATATTTGATAAGTATGTCAATCTATGTTTTTATTTCCACCTGTTTACGGTCTTTTATAAAATTATAATAAATGAATTCAAAGTAATTAAGTATGAGCAATAGCCATCACAAGCAATAATGAGCATTTCTGAATAAAGTCAAATATTCAGGTCAAGCGATGACAAAATCACTGACAACAGTTTAGAAAGCTTGTGAAAGATTAATAATATGAAACTGAATGGTTGGTTGGATTGGATTCAGTATCACACTAGAACAATAGTCTTGAGGGAAATAATAAGACAGGACAGGATTTCCGCACTATACAACTCCATCCTTCCCCATCAGCCCACGGGACAGCATGGCTCACCTCAGCTACTGTTCGTCATCCACGGGCCCAGATTCTCAGCTGCTGTGGCCGGTGCCAAAGAACAAGGTCTTGATGCTTTGTTTCTGTGCTCACGTCCTGACTGATGTGACTGATGAGGCCCATTAGATACGCGTTTAAACCCAAACACCTGGCGTAGCCTCTGCCCTGAGCTCAGACTACAGGAAACATCTGGAGAGAACATGCACATCAGCATTTTTGGAGCACTTCTGGTGCTAGGTGACTATCTGGACAGTACTCGCGATTCTTGCTAAAAGTGATAAAACACATCGCCTGCTTGGAATGCTGGGACATCCGTGGCTCTGCACGCGCTGAGATCAGCCTTGATTAACGCAGCGTTGTTTGTGTTCTTTTTAATTATACTTCCATTGTGGACGAGGAGCTGATTGTTCTCAGGAAATTACGCCAGTTATTAGCTGACCCTGTTTAAATGTGTGTTCTGATTAAACGTGTACATCCATGTTGCATTTTTAAGAGAATATAAACATCAACAGGAAGTTGAATTGGAATGACAGGATCTATCTATCTGTAAAGCCCGGCTCGATCGGCCCAATGGAGGCATCCGGTCAGTGCGTGAAGGCCTCTGCGTGTTTCTGTCTTTTTTCGTGGCAAAGTATTTTTTAATTTAAATGCAATACATTCCTCATATATGTATTCTCTTGTTATTTCATCTGACTCCATAAATGAAAAGGTTTTTTAATGCACTCTAAAAATGCTGGGTTGTTTTAACACAATTTTGGGTCACATATGGACAAACCCAAACGTGTGGTTAAAAATGTAATTTAAAAATGTAACCCAACGGCTGGGTTTGTCCATGTTTGACCCAGATTTGGGTTGAAACAACCCAGCATTTTTTAGAGTGTGATATCTGCATCATTAAATATAAGCGAAAGTTTGACCATTCCTTTTAACTCTAATGAAATAATATCAAAGTCAGTTAGAATCATCAAATGTAACAATTTATTATGTCAGGTAAATTGATCATTCCAAGTTCATAATCAGTTCAAAGATAATCAATACAAAACATAAAATGCTCTGGAATAAAGAGAAGACGACCCCGACATTAGGAAATACGTGAGTCCCGGCGACTCCCAGCCTCACGGGCTGATCTGAAGTACAGAAAAGGCTCCGAGCCTCTCTGCTGCATTTCATTATGTAGCCTGACCCCATTTCATAAACATGAGTTCACAGTGGAAATTTACCTTAAACACCGTGCCAGACTTACTGGGGGCAGAAGTTGATTTACATGGAACCATTTGCTAACAGTGGGAATTAGCATTGAGCTAACACCTTCTGAGAGCAGGAGGGTTTAACCATCCACCCTCCTTTGTGTGCCAGTTATCTCTAAACTCTTAAAAACCGTATTACCTTTTGTTTTACTTATTTGGAAATGAGACATTTGTACCAGTCGCACTGAGACATTTCGAATGATACTAAACATGTATAATACTTGATGATAATCATTCACATTAATCCATTTAGATTCTTGTGTGAGTTTGGGTGATCTTCGCATGGGGGATGAGGCGGAGAAATGTAGATTAGGATGAGGGAGGTGAGACCTTCGTCTCGAATGGTGCACGAGGGGGAGTTCAAGTGTTCATTTTCAGCCTCAACCAGTTCTTCCAGTTTTTCCAGTCTTACATATCCATCCATCCATCCATCATCCATCCATCCATCCATCCATCCATCCATCCATCCATCCATCTATCTATCTATCTATCTATCTATCTATCTATCTATCTATCTATCTATCTATCTATCTATCTATCTATCTATCTATCTATCTATCTATCTATCTATCTATCTATCTGTTGTTCTATCTATCTATCTATCTATCTATCTATCTATCTATCTATCTATCTATCTATCTATCTATCTATCTATCTGTTGTTCTATCTATCTATCTGTTGTTCTATCTATCTATCTGTTGTTCTATCTATCTATCTATCTATCTATCTATTGTTCTATCTATCTATCTCTGTTGTTCTATCTATCTATCTGTTGTTCTATCTATCTATCTATCTATCTATTGTTCTATCTATCTATCTCTGTTGTTCTATCTATCTATCTGTTGTTCTATCTATCTATCTGTTGTTCTATCTATCTATCTCTGTTGTTCTATAATTTTATCTATCCTTTTGTCTGTCTGTTTGACTTTTTATCTGTCTATCTATCTATCTATCTATCTATCTATCTATCTATCTATCTATCTATCTATCTATCTATCTATCTGTCTATCTGTCTATCTATCTATCTATCTATCTATCTATCTATCTATCTATCTATCTATCCATCTATCCATCTATCTATCTATATCTGTCTATGTGTTTCCGTAGAACAAACATTTTAAAAGTTTTTTTTTTAAAAACCCGTACCTTAAGGATTAACGATAGTAATGCATTCTGGTCTGATTATACATTTCCATTTCTCTGTTATCATAAAACCCCCACTTTTCCTTCTGAATGGTCATTTTCTTTTCAGATTCCTCCCTATCAAAGTAGGTCACGAGGAACGGCTGTTCTTACGCTTTGCACAGATGCCACACTAAGCAAGGATACTTAAGTGGTTGCAATTTGTGTTCCTAGGGGGTATATTTTCCCACTGCTATAAATAGTTATGAGTAGTAAACGGTAGCGTTTTGGTGTGGTCTATCTTGTGATCATCATGCTACATTTACTTTAAAGTAAGCCCATTAAGAAAAAAACTTGAATCAACCAATGATCATCTGTCGCTGTCATCAGGCAATTACTGGCATCCTGTTAAAATGTTGTTGTTTTTTCAAACAAAGCTAAATGCAGTTCACGGGACAGTGTTGGCAACATAAACACTAAAACAACAAGGAAGTTTAAGACAAAAGCTGGAAAAAAATACTGCATTTGTTTTAATATTATTTTTTTGTCAGTTTACATGAGATAATGAGAAAATGTACATTTAGAAATATTCACAAGTTGTTATTGTAATTTTGGCAGTAAATGGTTCTTGAGTTGAGCTTTATGGTTCCTTGGTGACTAACTAGATGTAGCCAACTAACAGCAAACTCTGAGATGCACATGTGTGAAATGACATGCGACAACACAAATACAAACAGATGATGTGCTGGCACATGATGCAGAGTTTTGACACGGACCCTCTCTGAATCAACAGTTTTTCCTCTGAGCATCGTGCTTCAGTCTCACCCAGTCAGACTCAGGGGTGGCTCTGAATGTGTTGCTCAGAATTTTTACTGCACTTTGAAAAAGCAGCTGCCTTACCGGTAGTAGGCTACACTTTTCTTTTCTTTTTGAACCCAGCAACCTGATTACAGTAAATGTCATCAATAGCTTTACATGGATTGAGCCTCTGTAGGCGTTCACTCCAGTAAAACTTCTGGAAATAGGAAATGATCACTTCTGGGAAAGCAGCTGCGTGTGAGAAGCACTGTCCATTAACTGAAATCTAATAGTAAGTTATATTAAATTCATTTGAAAAAGAATTAATAATAATCATACATTTGTATACATGCAAAAATGCAAATTACGAATTGTCTTTACTCTTTCATTCTGAAGTCATTGGTTCTGATGATTCAGAAGATCAACACACTGTTTGGCTCTTGGTTTTTTTGTATCTGGTAGCCGTCATCCGTCATTTTCTCTGCAGCTGCATTTTCACAATCACAAATATGAGACAGTTCACCCCTCTTCCTGTTTTTCCAGCGCCACTCCTCAGCATGCTTTAGGAGAGGAAGTAACAAATCTAAGCATACATTATGACTGTACACATGACACACTGGGCTGCACGTAGATGAAAACGTATCACGCAGGGTGAAAGACATTAAAGGATTTCCATCACTCTAAAAAATGCTGGGTTTTTCAACGGTCAAATATGGACAATTTAAAATTTTAAACCCAACGGTTGAGTTTGTCCATATTTGACCCAAACATATTCAACCCAGCAATTTTTAGATTGATGTATAGTTTTTTTCATGTTTTTCAGATTGCTATAAAATATAATAAAAATGTTTTTGCCATGTCGTATGGATTTAAATATCAAACAATTTGTTTTTTGTTTAAATTGAGATTTTTTTTTTAAACAAATTTTGGTCTAAATCCAAAATCGCATCCTTCTCTATATAGTAGGCGAAAAACTTTATGGGGTGAAAGAAGTATGTTGGAATTGACAGCACTCGTAAAACAGTAGGCAAAAAGTACACGGATGACGTACTATTTGGGATTCTGAAGTGTGCCGATGGACACTTTACTATCCCATGAGTCATCGAGAGGGGATTTATGAATGACAGTGAAGCAACGCAACTGATGCTTGCAGGTCACATGATAATGACAACATGGCGAATGTAGTATGTCCAGATTACATTCATACTAAACACACTTATAAAGCTTTTTCAGTGGTCGTGGAACTTATTCAAAATAATACGATTTTGGACGCAGCCAATATAATTTATTGGTTGACACTACATTTTCTAAATTTTTTGTATTTTTTAATTTCAATTTAGAAAAACAAGTAGGGGATTTGTGTATTGCAAAGAGCCAGATTAAAATACATTATCACTTAAAGGGTTAGTTTATCCAAAAATGTCGTTCCACACCCGTGAGACCTTTGTTGATCTTCGGAAAACAAATGAAGGTATTTTTGATGAAATCTGAGAGTTTTCTGTCCCTCCATTAACAGTCTATGCAACTACCACATTCAAGGTCCAAAACGGTAGGATAGACATCATAAGTAATCCATGTGACTCCAGTGGTTTAACTTAAATTTTATGAAGCGAAACGAGTGCTTTGTTAAATATATAAATGTAGCGCCCCCTACCCTTGACCATTAATAGGGCGGAGCACCCAGGTTCTGAAAATGTCTCTCGACTTTATAATAATGTCCCTCCAATTACCCTATTTGACTACTGTACTCAGATTAAATATATTTATATTCTTTTAGTAATATGCTTATATTTAATGGCAATTAACCCAACAGAGAAAACCCTAAAGCAACACAAAAGGTAAGTTTATAGAAGTTAACAATAGGATTTATTAAACAGAACGGGAAAAAATGAGCAAATAAATGACTAGTGAATTAATAAACCCTGGATTGAATTATCAAAAGACAGAAGTGTATATCACTTTTGATAAATACCTCTCAAAATACCTGTTAAGTACCTCACAAAGTCTCAGTAAATATAGCTCTAATGTAAATTAAATGAATTTACCCTAAAATATATTCAATTACCCATGGAAATAACAGATCAACAGTAAATTTACAACCGTGGGCCCCCCCACACACACACACACACCAGTCAAAACAACCCACCCCGTTGCAGGCCTGTTACGTTGCTGGGGAGCGTTGTGGCCTGGAAAACAGCAAAGGGCCTCTTTACTCGAATGAGACAAAATAAATCAACTGATCACCTGAGCGCTGATGAACTCCGCGATTTTTCCTCCTTAGAAACGGCTGATCGTCCTGTAGTCTCCCGGGCAGTCAGTAGCAGGGCGGCGCGGTTCTCTCCACTATGTCAGCGGGGATAAGAGTGCGGCCTGGTCCGGACCCCGGAGCTTTAACTCAGTCACAACAATCAGTCTTTGAAGTTCACTAAACTCAGACCACTATTTGACAAATGGCAGTTAGCCGTCTGTTTTCTCACTCTCAGTCTCAATAATGAACGAAGCTTCGTGCTGCGCTGGGATGCAGGCTCAGATAACACTTAATTCTTACTTTAAACTCTTGTGCATAGTATAAAACACAAGCAAAGAAATAAAAGTCTTCACAACACTTGATGTAAGCTTAACACTGTTATTTTCCTCTCTCTTTTTTTTTTTTACTTAAAACGAATCGGTTACCTAACCTCGGTTCTCTCTAGATGAGGGAACGAGTATTGCGTAAGCTAGCTTACGCTACGGGAAAGATTAATCTTTTCTGAGAAATTGAAGCCAAAAAATTATCCTATAATTTTGTATCCATTGTCAACGCAGTTCAGCTGCAGCAGACCATGAGCGGCTAGCTAGCAGCTCATTGGTTCGCTCACAGAGAACTGCTTAAGCCTATGAGGAGACGCGAATGAACTTTCGGCCAATGAGAGTCTGACATGCGGAGACCCCAGGGAACCCATATGAGTGGGAATAAATATATGTACATGTGACAAAGGCCAGCAGAGCGGGCCGGAGATTGTGTAGTACATAAGCACATGATTGAGAGGGACAGAGCGAAACCGGTCTGAGTGAATAACTCCCTATAGTGCAGCTCAACCAGAAGAGCTGTAACATACTAGACAGCTAGTAGTTTAGCCTGCAAGGCGGGAACTTCCAGATTGTAAAATCTGACAAAGGTGGAGGGGGGAGCCCATCCCGCTGCCACACAAATGTCATGAATGGAAATTCCGCTGGACCATGCCCACGATGAGGCCATGCCTCTAGTGGAATGAGCCCTGATGCCCAGAGGGCATGGCAAGTCTTTTGATGCGTATGCGGCTGCAATGGCATCAACTATCCATCTGGATAGAGTCTGTTTCGAGGCGGCCAACCCCTTGGTGCGTCCACCGAACGAAACAAAAAGCTGCTCAGATCGTCTGACCGGAGCAGTGCGAGTAATGTATAATCTCAGGGCCCTGACCGGACACAGGAGATTAGAGTCAGATTCACTATCGGATGCAGGCAGAGCCGATAGGGAAATAAGGTCTCCCACACGCTTCACTGACGCGAGCGCGAGCAGAAAAACGGTTTTGAGCGAAAGGTATTTGAGGTCCACGGTGTTTAGCAGTTCGAATGGGGGGGCTTTCATAGCTTCGAGAACTATGGAAAGGTCCCAAATCGGCACCGAAGGGGGGCGCGGGGGGTTCATCCTTCTAGCTCCCCTGAGGAAGCGGATGACCAAGCCATCTTTGCCCAGTGACTGGCCGTGCCGGGGTTCAGCGAACGCCGCGACGGCTGCCACATACACCTTGAGAGTGGACGGGGACCTGCCCTTGTCCAACATCTCTTGGAGAAAAACTAGCAAGGAAGGGACCTCGCATGACCGTGGGTCCAAATTTCTGTCGGTGCACCATTTAGAGAACACAGACCATTTAGACGCATAGAGCCTTCTAGTAGAAGCCGCTCTAGCCTGCATGATCGTGTTTAACACTCCCTCTGGCAAAGCAACGGGTAGTCGTTGATCACCCACGCATGAAGCGCCCAGCGCTCTGGTTGGGGATGCCAGATCGTGCCGCGAGCTTGGGAGAGGAGATCTGCTCTGACTGGAATGGGCCACGGGGCTGTCTGTGACAGCTGAGTGAGCTCCGGAAACCAAGTCTGACCCTCCCAACGCGGGGCTATGAGGAGCACCGAGTGGTGTGTTTCCCTGATTCTCTGAAGCACCTGTGGTAGCAGAGAAACCGGAGGGAATGCATAAAGCGGGCGGCTGGGCCAGGTCTGGGCTAGCGCGTCCTCGCTCTTTGAGAAAAATATTGGGCAGTGGGTGTTCTCTTCTGAGGCGAAGAGATCCACCTCTGCTCTGCCGAATATTCGCCACAGCTTTTGGACTGTAAGAGTGTGGAGGGACCATTCCCCGGGGGGAATGGGGTTCCTGGACAGACTGTCTGGACTGTCGTTCAGATGGCCCGGCACGTGCGTCGCTCTGAGCGAGAGCAGGTGACACTGAGACCAAACTAAGATGCGTTCTGTCAGCTGGAAGAGATTCCTGGATCTGACTCCGCCCTGACGGTTTAGATAGGAGACCACGGCTATATTGTCCGAACGGATCAGCACGTGGTGACCGTGAATGCGCGGAAGAAAGCACGTGAGCGCGTTCTCGACCGCCAGCATCTCCAAACAGTTTATGTGGAGGAGACTCTCCTGAGCTGACCAGGGGCCGAAGGCCGGTGAGCCCTCGCAGACCGCACCCCAACCCGTGTTGGATGCGTCTGTCAAAATGACTTTTCGGCGAGAAAAGGTCCCCATGGAAACGCCCCGCTGAAACCATTCTGCCACGGTCCACGGCTGCAGAGCTGTGATACAGGTCTGCGTTACCTTTATCAGCTGGCGGCCCGTGGTCCACGCGCGGTGAGACACACGGCTCTTCAACCAGAGCTGAAGCGGGCGCATGCGCAGTAACCCCAGCTGGAGCACTGCGGAGGCTGAGGCCATGTAACCCAACGCCTTCTGAAAAGTTTTCAGAGGTGTGAGTCTGTTCATCTGAAAAGATGCGGCGAGACGCTGAACACGGCCCGCGCGCTGTGTTGACAGACGAGCCGTCATCGTGACCGAGTCTAGCTCTATACCCAAGAAGGAGATAGTCTGACTGGGTTGAAGTGCGCTCTTTGTCCAGTTGACAGAGAGGCCCAAACCTTTCAGATGGTCGAGGAGAACTGTACGATGAGACAGTAGCTCTCTCTGTGATTGTGCCAAAATCAGCCAGTCGTCCAAATAGTTCAGTATTCGCAGCCCCTGACTCCGCAGGGGGGCGAGCGCCGCATCCATGCACTTCGTGAACATGCGGGGTGCTAGGGATAGGCCGAACGGAAGGACGGTGTATTGATAAACCTGGCCTTCGAAGGCGAAACGTAAGAATGGCCTGTGAAGGGGATTTATCTGAATCTGAAAGTAAGCATCTTTCAGATCTAGTGAAATGAACCAGTCCCCCTGGCGCACATGCGCGAGGAGTTTTCTAATAGTGAGCATTTTGAACGGTCTCTTCATGAGAACTTTGTTCCGAAATCTGAGGTCTAAGATTGGTCTGAGGCCGCCGTCTTTCTTTGGAACCAGAAAATAACGCCGTAAAACCCCGACTCGCTCATAGATAGAGGAACTCTCTCTATAGCCCTTTTGCACAATAGTTTTGCTATCTCTGAACGGAGCAGAGTCACTGCTTCTGGGTTCACAATAGTTTCTAGCCGCGCTCGGAAACGTGGAGGGCGGCGGTGAAACTGTAAGCGATAGCCTAGCCTTATTGTGTTTAGCACCCACTGGGAAATTCCCGGAATAGCTTCCCACGCTTTGAAGCGTAACGCTAAGGGGTGAATGGCTACATGGTCCCCGTTGCTGCACATAGCGGGCTGCGCGGGCGCGCTCATAGTGTTTATGACAGCGGGACTTACACTCAGAGAGGAGTTTAAGGGCCGTGTAACAGAGTGAGCAGAGGTGGGACGCTTATGCACTCTGAAACTCGAGCGGGTTGGGACCGCTTTATGAGAGTGGGCTGTGTGAGAAACACGGGAACTGAAATTCTTTTGTGTATGAGTGAACACAGGGTTGTGGGCACATTTTCTACACAGGAGGCTTTTATGCTCTTTTTGAGATTTCTCTGGGTCGCCGTGAAAACGGCGTTTGTGCTCATGCAAGCGGGAAAGGGGACCGGCTTGGTAATGGCGGGGTACACTGCTGTAGTAGCCGCGTGAGCGGGGACTAACAGAGGGCGAAACTTTGACGGCGGTCCGGCCGCGGCGGGAGAGCGCTGTCTTTTCCTCAGCTGTGCTAGGCAGACTTCGAGTGA
The DNA here is from genome assembly GCF_029890125.1 of Rhinichthys klamathensis goyatoka. Lineage (NCBI taxonomy): Eukaryota > Metazoa > Chordata > Actinopteri > Cypriniformes > Leuciscidae > Rhinichthys > Rhinichthys klamathensis. The sequence continues at coordinate 34,996 of NW_026606711.1, forward strand.
TCAGGTTTCAGCGTGATCCTAGGCCGAGGCCCCCGGGGAGGCGGCGGTCTGTGGCGGCTGTCAGAGCGAGAACGAGGGCGGCCGCCCTGGCGTCGCTGAGAAGTCTGACTGTGCTGAGCTGGGCGCGGGGGTGGGGCTCGTCCAGGAGGCTGGTCACGTGAGCGGCCTGCAGAGGAGCTAGCGCGACGAGGCAGAAAGAGATTCATGGCCTGGGAGGCTTTCTGCACTTCGGAGAAACGGTCAACGATACCCGTGACAGCAGATCCGAAGAGGCCGGATGGAGAGAGCGGGGCGTTGAGAAAGGCGGCGCGCTCAGAATCTCCCATGTCGGCGAGTGTGAGCCACAAATGTCTTTCAGACACACAAATGGCGGCCATGCATTTCCCCAGGGCTTGAGCGGCAGATTTTGTAGCGCGAAGGGCAATGTCCGTGGCGCTCCTCAAATCCGCGACTGAGGGGGGATTTTTTCCGCTCTCGTCCCATTCACGAAGTAAATCGCCCTGTAGAATCTGAAGGACGGACATGGAGTGGAGTGCAGAGGCTGCTTGGCCGGCGACTGAGTAAGCGCGGGCGTGAAAGCTCGAAGTCGCTCTGCAGGCTTTAGAAGGAAGCACAGGTGATGAGCGCCATCTCGTGGAAGGCGGGCATAAATGTGCGGCGACCAGGTCCTCTACAGGGGGAATGGAGAGATAGCCCTTTTCTGCGGCTCCGTCCACAACGCGAAGCGGGGCGGAAGAGTCAGAGCGAGTTCTGGCAGAGAGCGAGGCATTCCAGGACTTCGTGAGTTCCGCGTGCAGTTCAGGTAGGAAGGGCGCGGCCCGTTTAGTGACGGGAGTCGAGCGCTGGCGGAAGTAGCTGCCGTCCATACGGTTGATGGTCTGCTCGGGGGGAGGGGACCAATCGAGCCCGAGGCGTTCGACGGCCTGTGAGAGGAGGCGCACTAATTCCTCCTCGATTCCAGCGCGGGTCCCAGAGGATTCTCGGGCCGAGGAGGCGTGAGAACCGGACCATTCCTCACTGTCTGAAGCGAGAAGCGAACAGGTTTCCTTGATGTCCGCGGCGTCATCGGAGGCGACAGAGCGGCCACTCGGCGGCAACTGTACGTCCGGAAGCGGCGGAGAAGGAGAGCAGGAGGCGACAGGCTCCGGCGGGATGAACGCTTCCAGCTGGGGTTCCGGCGGCCTCTGAGAGCGGCGTTTCTTCTTCCGCGGCGAAGTCAGAGGCGGCGCGGAACCAGCTTTAGTGGCCTGAAGTCGAGCCCGCAGCTTTTTCGTAAAAAGGATACAAATCCGTCGGATGGCGCTAGCTCGCAGGGCGGCTGAAGGTGGCGAAGACGGCCGGCTTCCTCAGTCTCCCAGATGCTCGCTAGAGTTGCCTTTTTGCCGACGGCGGCTTCTCTCAGGATCAGCAGATGCGTGTAGCCTCGCTGAAGAGATGAAAATCAGAGTTTACAGCCTGAGAGGCGAATTTATACTCTCTAACCACGCCCGTTTCGGCGGGCTCTGACGCAATGAGAGCATGTCAGACTCTCATTGGCCGAGAGTTCATTCGCATCTCCTCATAGGCTTAAAGGAGCACTTCACCCATTTCAACATTAATCTTTATTGAAAGTGGGTCATATATGTAGTCGAAATGTAAAAGAAATTTTGAATTTGGTGCCCTCTTGACCGAGAAAAGACAGAAAATAACTTTAGGGCGCATTTGTGTGTAAGACCACAACTCCCAGAATGCACCACGTTGCACAGCTCCGCAAGCCAGGTGGCGTGAGTGATAATGAACGACACCTGTGAGACGCACTGGTCTCTCTCGCGTCTCTCACCGAGGAGCGGACGCATAAAACGAGGAGCGACAGGGCAGATCGAGAGAGGAACAGGCCTGATTTTATGGTGTGTTTTGTTTCTGTTGTGTGTGGCCAGCAGTGCGGGGCTGCTGGCTTATACTTTTGTTTTGTATTTGTTTATTTTACTATTAAAATGTTTAAATGTTCGCCGATTCCCGTCTCATTCTTCCCACAACAACGAACCCGACGCAGCCGACGCCGCCGCCTCTTGTTCCTCCATCAGCCTCAGCTGCTCTTCGCTATATTGTGGCTCGTATAAATAGCCACGAACATCAGTTTCGAGCAAAAGATTTTCAAAATCCTCGTCTTCCATATCGTGTGTCGTAAATTCAGGCATTATGGTAAATCTAACTCCTTGAGCGCTTGTTAGCTTAGCTTGCTGTCTTCCAAGCAAGATGGCGGATTAATAGTTTAGTTTCTTCAGGTTTAGTCCCACCCACTGATCTGTAATAGGCCGGTGGGGTGAGTGGGTCCCACGCCCTTGAATAATAATGAGCTAAAGGCTGTAGTTTTCTTAATATGCAATGAAATTTATCTTCCGTCCTATCGTGACGCAAAATGACGATATTTACGTCACGATAGGACGGAAGTAAAACACTTAAATCCTTTTTTCTCCCATCTCAGAAAAAAAACAAGCAAAATTTCACCATCATTATAATATATGACTGGGTTTCTAACAATACAAACCTTAATGCAAATGGGTGAAGTGACCCTTTAAGCAGTTCTCTGTGAGCGAACCAATGAGCTGCTAGCTAGCCGCTCATGGTCTGCTGCAGCTGAACTGCGTTGACAATGGATACAAAATTATAGGATAATTTTTTGGCTTCAATTTCTCAGAAAAGATTAATCTTTCCAGTTGCGTAAGCTAGCTTACGCAATACGAGAGAACCTCTCGTAAGAGAACTCACAACTCCCCGAACTCTGTCTCTCGATCAGCAAAAACTCTCCTCTCCCTCCTCTCTCCAATCAGACAGAGGCGGGGATAAGTCCAAAATTAACCAATCACCAATAACTGAACAAACTTGCTAGGCAAAGACACGTTTTAGCATCTACATCCCAATCAAACTTTATAGTTTTTAGCGTAACTCTTAAAGGGGCAGTGAGTAGCATCTGCCTGCAGTCCCGGAGGCTGCATTTTCAGGACCCCACTTCTAGGACCGCATTTCTAGGACCCTAGGTTTTTAGTGACAACGCCACCTACCGAATTAGAGGACCAGCGAAAATGGATGACATTCAGAGTGTGAGTATCAAATGTGAATCAATTTTTATTTGTTTAACTTTAAAAACAATTGTGATGCATTTCATTGGAAAGTTAACGTTGCCAACGTGCTGGTGATTTGCTAAACAGTCTTGAATGCATAGCCATCATATATTAGCCTCTAATGCTGGAAAATGAAATACTACGGTTCATTTAACGGAGCTGTTGCATGATAGGCTTAGCCTGTGTTGACTTACTTACAGCACAATAAACTGTACCATGTTCGTTCTGAAAGCTTGTTAATTACTCATTGTTTTTCCATTTTAATTCAGTTAAAATAATCGTAATGTTTTCACTGTCACGTGCTCACAGTAAGCCTGTTAACGTTACCCACAATACATGTTATGTGTACGTCTCTTCATTTTGACATGGTTTTATAAAGTTGGTTGAGACATATGACATTTTAATAGTCAGACATATCAGAGAGGCCATTATAATAATTGACTGTTAAAATCCCACGTGTTAGATTGTGTCATTTACTGTATAGGCCTACTTATATATGGTCAGGAAAAGTCGTGTCAATAATGTTATTTCTATTCAGATTTCTTGCATCTCTCTCTATTATTTTTTTCTCAGTTCAGATGGGCTTTATTGACATGAGTGTTTCTAGAACCTTTGTTCCCACAACATCAAAATCATTTTTTTTCCCAAATCTTTGAACAGTATGCAATAATTGTATTATGAACAGTAATTGGTATGAAGATTGATATCATTATTTTTATCATTATCATTACTCTGTGGTAACTAAGATCTTTTAAATATGAAATTTAAAATTAGAGAGTAGAACATGTTCAACTAAATGTTCCTTATTTAATTCACTTCTCTTTCTCTCTCTTAGGAGTCAGTGATGATGTTGTCCATGTGTTTGTCCATCCATTGAAGTGGTTCACGTCATGATCAAATTTGTTTTTGTGTGTGTTCAAGTTCAGTTGTTACATATTATTTTGTAAAATATTTTGTGTGTTCAATTTCAGTTGTTATATATTATTTTATAAAAGATTTTGTGTGTTCAAGTTCAAGTGTTATATATTATTTTGTAAAATACACAATCTTAAATCTACCCCCTGAGTCATCCTTGTCTTCCCTCTGTACTTGAAAATGTGGTCCATCGAGTGACTGAAAAGGCTATAACATGATTCCTTGTTTATTTTACTTGAGTTATATTATAGTATGCTACTTAGACCCAATTTCTCAACATTCCTAGGAACCTGGTTTAATTGCAATAAAGAAAGTAGTATTTGGGTGTAATAAAACTTTTTAAAAAACTCTAATGTAGTTAAAACTGGGTGGAGATACTGCCTTGGTGGCACTTTTTTCGTTCCTCCAAACTAGGGTCCTGGAAATGCGTTCCTGGGACTGCGGTTCTCCGACTCGGTAGGTGGCGCTGTCACAAAAAAACTAGGGTCCTAGAAATGCGGTCCTAGAAGTGGGGTCCTGAAAATGCAGCCTCCGGGACTGCAGGCAGATAATATTGGGGGCAGTACATAGATATCAAATGAACACACTATACGATAATATCTGAATCATAAAACTTATTAATACCTATTTAATCAGTAAATAGCTGTTAAGGCCTAAATTATGTTTCTTTGTGCAAACAAACCACTCGCGTCGCTTCGTAAAATTGTAATTAAACCACTGGAGTCACATGGATTACTTTAATGATGTCTTTACCTTACTGGACCTTGAAGGTAGTTGCGTAGACTGTCAATGGGGGGACAGAAAACCCTCAGACTTCATCAAAAATATCTTTATTTGTGTTCCGACGACGTTAAACAAAAGTCTTACGGGTTTGGAAAATGTCATGATGAGGGTGAATAAACAATGACTAGCCTATAATTTTCATTTTTGGGTGAACTAACACTTTAACTTTGACTTAAAGCCATGTTTTAAATTATTTTAAGAGTGTGCATTTAAGTGAATGAGAAAGACGGCTAGATAAATAGGCGCAAATGGATTAAATTAGTCCAATTGGTTGCTAGGGAGTTCTCGCTGCTTTCTAATGTGTTCTGAATTACTGTAACTCGGCTGTTTATGCTATTTTGGCTGGTTGTGCTGTGTTTTTATGGCTTTTTTAAAGCTGGACGCCTATAAAGTTGTTTTAAACTTGTTGACCGCATTAGTTACTTTGCCAAACGATCATTGAGTTATCAAATTAACAGAACTTCAATGAACAACATTGAGAAACAAAAATGTGCTGAAGCGACCGAGATTGGGTGCATTTAAGCAGGTGCGCTCTCTCTCTCTCTCTCTCACTCTCTCTCTCTCTCTCTCTCTCTCTCTCTCTCTCTCTCTCTCTCTCTCTCTCTCTCTCTCTCTCTCTCTCTCTCTCTCTCTCTCTCTCACTCACTCACACACACACACACACACAGTGGGCTATACGGTAGTACCAGGCACTTGCCCCCCTTGTGTAAAGAGGCATTTCCTTCCTAAAGAATACCAGCAAACAAGGAAATCACACATCTGCTTCTGTCACTTTTTGAAAATTATATAGGGGTGCGTTTCCCAAAAGCATGCCGACTATGCTCTCAAGTTCTGTCGTTTTCAGCATAGTTCAACGAGTCTGTGTTTCCCGAAACCATATAGTTCCCAGGAACATTCGCAAGCAGCATCGCAAAGTTTTGTGGTTGGAACGACAGCTCAGAAGCATTTTTTTGTTTTCATGACATGTGGACTCAATAAATCCTTATCTTGAGCAAAATAAGCAAGCTGACATTCAGTACAATCTGTATCTTTTATGTAGAATAAATGTAATATACGTCCTTTAGTTTGTAAAGAGATTTAAAGCACCGTTTTTGAAGAGTGCGTACGTGCTCTAGTAATAACTGAGAAAAATGAGAAATAGTACTCAGATGCCATGTGCGTAATTTAAAGAGAAACATCTATCATTATTTCGATCTCAAAACAGATTCATTAAAATAAGTTATTCCGTAACGTTACTCCACCACGTGCGTGACATCATTAACCGGCGTGGTTGAAAAACCACTTACGGGAAACAGTCGTGTTTAGCTAGTTGATTTCTTCATCGATGCATCGTAGGCTACTATGGTAGTGAAGCAGCGAGTTACGGGAAACGCACCCCAGAATTGTAATGAAGTTGAGCGTTATCCAGTTTTGTCCAGCTCCTCTCACTTCTGATTGGCTGTTGAGAGACGCGCTGCGCTCTGATTGGCTGGAGCTGCTCCTCTTTGTTGTGAGTGCACTATAACAGCATCCTCCCTGCATACCAGAGCAGAAAAACTCCCACTGCATCTCATCCTGCAACACTGCCAAGCGATGTAGAGATACTTCTGCTCAAAACACCTGTTTTAGATTCACGGGGGAATCTAGACTTTACCAGACTTTCTAGAGAAGGAGCATCGAAACAACTTTGCAAAGATGATTTCCGCATGTCTGGAGATTATTGGACTTGGCTTGAGTGTCATCGGGACCCTTTTGGTGATGGTGGCTTGCGGGTTGCCCATGTGGAAAGTGTCCGCCTTCATCGAGGGCAACATTGTGGTGGCGCAAACCATCTGGGACGGGTTGTGGATGTCCTGTGTGGTTCAGAGCACTGGTCAGATGCAGTGTAAAATGCACGACTCTTTCCTGGCGCTGACCACTGACCTCCAGACTGCTCGGGCTCTGACGGTCATCTCAGCTGTCTTGGGTGTCCTGGCTCTCATGATAACCATCGCCGGCGCTCAGTGCACCAACTGCATCAGTAAAGAGTCCATCAAGGCCAAAGTAGTCAACGTCGGAGGGGTGATATACATCATCGCGGGCTTGTTTGTGTTGGTGCCTCTGTGCTGGATGGCCAATAACATCATCTCAGAATTCTACAACCCTCAAGTTCCTTATTCAAAGAAGAGAGAAATCGGAGCTGCGCTCTACATCGGATGGGCAGCATCTGCCATGCTTTTTTTCGGAGGAGCAATTCTCTGTTTCTCACGTCCACAAGATGAAAAATCCTCGTATCCCCTCAAATATGTTCCTCCACCTACAAAAAGCACATCTGTCAATGGGGACTATGATAAACGAAACTACGTGTGATCACCTCAACCATTAACCATGGACTAGTGGCTCTGCGCATTTGGACTTTCAAGGCTGTAAAGCTGTTTAGTATTTGGTTTGTTCACCAATAACAATTCTTTTAAATGAACATGCAGTGTGAGAAATATTTTTTTTAATTACAAATATTCCATAATCATTAAAGCTGCATGTCATGATACAAAGAAATGTTGATTAAAATAGTTTTTAAACTGCAGGACAGTGAGGACACTGTCAACATCCATTTACATGCAACAGGTCTTGTACCAAAGTAGATGCAAACATTCAGATAATGGAATAACAGAATGTATTAACATGTTTGAGTATGTTTATCTCTCATTTGCTCTGTTAACAATTTGTCATGGTAATAATGAATTAGATATACACGTGGGGAGGGGGGGGGGGGGGGTTGGGGGGGGATGGGGTTGGGGTGTTGAAAGGAGGGTCTATATTTCTTGTTTTTGTTCTGCTTTACGATACTGCAGTAATTAGACATGGCCTGTGCTTCAATAAGACACTGAATAATGCCTATTGTTCTGCTTATAAACTCCAGGCTGCAGCTTTTAAACAAGACGGTTTTGATAATCTAAACCTCCTGAGTGAATATGCTCAGATTCACTGAAAAAAGGTTTCATACAATTTTGTACAAAGTAATAAATAAAAAAGTGTTTTGTTAATAATGTGCCCTGTTGCATAATTTTGCTGGTACATGAATGATGCATGCTTCATATCCTTGAAGTGTCTGAAGTGTACAGTTTAATAATAAAAAAAACAGTAATGTCATTTTGTTTTGGGATTTTTTGTTTCTGATAAAAAAATAAATAAAAAAAAACATTCCCAGCTTGTGTTTAAATACAGTTAAATTTAATAAGTATACTAAAAGGTACAGAGCCCCTAATGGGACATGGTGATGGAAAAAAATATGAGATGGGAGGAAAAAATGTATTTAAATGCTTTTGCCTAAATGTTTGCGTTCCCCCGAGAAACTTTGCGTTTGCTCCCTAAATGTTTGTTCGCTCCGAGAAACTTTGCATTCGCTCCCTAAATGTTTGGGTTCCTCCGAGAAACTTTGCGTTCGCGCCCTAAATGTTTGCGTTCCTCCGAGAAACTTTGCGTTCGCTCCCTAAATGTTTGCGTTTGCTCCGAGAAACTTTGCGTTCGCTCCCAAAATGTTTGCGTTTGCTCCGAGAAACTTTGCGTTCGCTCCCAAAATGTTTGCGTTTGCTCCGAGAAACTTTGCGTTCGCTCCCAAAATGTTTGCGTTCCTCCGAGAAACTTTGCGTTTGCTCCCAAAATGTTTGCGTTTGCTCCGAGAAACTTTGCGTTTGCTCCCTAAATGTTTACGTTTGCTCCGAGAAACTTTGCGTTCGCGCCCAAAATGTTTGCGTTTGCTCCGAGAAACTTTGCGTTCGCGCCCAAAATGTTTGCGTTTGCTCCGAGAAACTTTGCGTTTGCTCCCTAAATGTTTACGTTTGCTCCGAGAAACTTTGCGTTCGCTCCCTAAATGTTTGCGTTTGCTCCGAGAAACTTTGCGTTCGCTCCCAAAATGTTTGCATTCCTCCGAGAAACTTTGCGTTCCCGCCCAAAATGTTTGCGTTCCTCCGAGAAACTTTGCGTTTGCTCCCTAAATGTTTACGTTTTCTCCGAGAAACTTTGCGTTCGCGCCCAAAATGTTTGCGTTTGCTCCGAGAAACTTTGCGTTCGCTCCCTAAATGTTTGCGTTTGCTCCGAGAAACTTTGTGTTCACTCCCTAAATGTTTGCGTTTGCTCCGAGAAACTTTGCGTTCGCGCCCAAAATGTTTGCGTTTGCTCCGAGAAACTTTGCGTTCGCGCCCAAAATGTTTGCGTTTGCTCCCTAAATGTTTACGTTTGCTCCGAGAAACTTTGCGTTCGCGCCCAAAATGTTTGCGTTTGCTCCGAGAAACTTTGCGTTCGCGCCCAAAATGTTTGCGTTTGCTCCGAGAAACTTTGCGTTCGCTCCCTAAATGTTTGTGTTCCCCCAAGAAACTATTACAAGAATTTACCATGTCCTTTTAGGGGCTCTATACGTAAAATATCATAACATTTATTCCTTTTGTGAATGTTTTGCTTTGAATAATGTGCTTTTGCTATCTTTCTTTTAAAAAAAAATTTTTTAAATACATTTTTAATGTGTTTATCTTAAGTGTCTAATACTGTATATACTTTTTTGTTGGGCCACTGTAACCAGTCCAGGTTAAGTATCATCCCAGGCATTGTTATAGCGATGACAACAAAAGCCAAAGCAAGAGCCATAACCTTTATTCTCATTAAAATCATCAGCATCGTTTCTGGTCTCAGGAATTGTGGAACTTTGACCCAGTTCTGAGACCTGTGAGAAAAGCTCATATGCTCTTAACTGGCAAAAACTACACACAAAAAATGATGGCGCCTCTTCTTCCCTGATGTGCCGGTAGATTAGAGTCCAGCAGCAGGAGGGACTGAAGCCAAATCTGGTTAAGGGCTCATTTCCCCATGAGCTCAGGAAGAAGGGAGCACACAGCAGATGCAATGAGTGTTGATTATTTAAACAGGGTTTTTTCAAATGGATCTCAAACAAGTTTTTTGCGACATTCTTATTGCATTGCTGATTGCTACAGTTTGTGTGTTCATTTTTAAATCTTCAACACAAGTTCACATACATATGTTCATAACTACGGTTAAAATGTAATGATTTTTACGTTGCTTCAGTCATGGCATCCATGGTAGTGGACATGAAAAAATCTAATAGAAAATTAACTGGCACAAATCTTGTTTTTTTTAGAGTCATTTCTACATTGGAGAAGAACAAATATTATTATCAAGTAGCTAATAAAAACAGGCCTGAAGGGGTTAAAGATATAAATCATTTAATTTAGAGCCATATGCAAAAAAGAAATTTCACATAAACCTGGAAATACATTGTTTTAGGATACTGAAAACATAAAACAGGAAAGTAATTATGTAAAATGAATACAAAATATTTCATAGTCTGCTCATTTTCTTGATAACTAATCATGTGATCAAATACTAGGACTTACATTTCAGTTCAGTTTTGAAACAAAAAAAAGGCAAAACAGAAGCATTTTCGCTAATGATCTCAAGACTTTTGGAGCCCACTGAAAATTGTCGATAATTTCAGCATTGTAATTAAATTGACCACATATTCTGTCCAAAGAAACATCTGGAACATGTGCCAGTGCATGTAAGCAGTTTCAAAATCCTTAAATTGTGTCCCATGTCATGAATAATTTACCTAGAACCAAGAGTAAAAACTAATAGGCAATTCGCTGCAGAGGAATATTTTCTGTTACAATAAAAACTTCAGGTAATTTGTAGTAATATAATATTATTATTTATTTTAAAATGCATAACAAATAGATCCAATTCATTATGTACAATCAGATATGCATTTCAATCCCCAGTGAAATCCCAGTTCTTTAGGTCCTTATGGCTGGAGCTCTAGTATGATTCAATGCAAAAGATCCAGACACTCTACTGCACTCTTGTGGCACAAACATGAAAATGCACTTTAAACAGTCTTATGTCACTCAGAATCAGATAGAGCAACATCAACACAAGCGTTCCTTCATTCAGCACTGGCCAATCACAGTAATACAGTTCTGAGATCTGTGAGCGACCAGATCAACCAATCCAGGCACTGTAACGTAACAGCAGTGTTTTGCAGAGCGAGTTGGCGTGGACATCAGCTCTCCTACTGTTGATATTCTTTGAGAACGCCGTTTGCAATGACTAATCTCTGGATCTCACTGGTGCCTTCATAGATTTCTGTGATCCGGGCGTCTCGGTAGTGTCTCTCAGCAGGCATGTCTGTGACGTAACCCATTCCGCCCAGCACCTGGATGGCCTTCGCATTTAAACAAAATACTGATGTTACTGGACCAATGATGTTTGAACGTTTCTTGCTTTAGAAATAAAAATATATACAATCAGGGCTTGACAAACTTTTTTGCTCACCAGCCACTGTGGATAGTGGTTTTCTTAACTTACTAGACACTCAGCATTATCACTGGCCACAGTTTTGACATCGATACCAAGGGGAAAGACTGCCATATAGATATTTTTAATATTACCTCATAAGTTGGCAGCAGGAATATTAGGCTGCTGTCACTTTAAGATCTAATGCACGGATCCATAATATTGTTACACATACGTTTTCTTTCTCAACTGTTCATGTTCACTTAAAACATAACTGACTGTGTTAACATGAAAACTCGCCAAGACCAGCATTTTTTTACTTTAAACAGAATAAACAGCGAAAAAGAAGTCAATTTCGTTTTGAGAGGCGGCTTTATGTGCCGCACTTTGGGTGAGAGCACAAAATACGCACAATCCCACGTCAAAATTCAAGCCCTGTATCACCAACAAAAAGAAACGAGTGAGTGAGGGGAGACGGGTTTGTGTGTCTGTCGGAGAGATGAGAGAGAGAGAAAGCGCTGCTGGTATCGTGTATCTATTCTTCAGAGAATGAGTATTGGAAGCGTTTCAGATATTTCAGTATTGATATATGTAGCAAACAATCGATATTTTTGGCAACACTACATTGCACTTAGTTTATTATTTCAGATGCCTTTTTAAAAGACTACATTTGAAAAATGTATATTATATTTAAACTCAACCCGCCAAAGTGGCTAGTAGGAGTGACTGTGTTACACGCCACTGCTGAAATACACACGCATTTGGCGGGTGTTAATGTCAAGCCCTGTATACAATTAACAACATTTCTGTATGATCACCTGATGGGAGACAAAGGTAGCAGCTTCAGATGCAGCCAGTTTAGCCATGGCAGCTTCCTGGAGAACAAAGAAACACACATACAGTACATATTTATAAGCTAGATTTTTAACACTGTCTACTAGGGGGTTTCTTATGCAGTCTATGTAGTATATGCAAGTATAAACTCTCAGTTAGCACATTTACCATGAATTTTACAATAGTTTTTTTTATGAGAAGACACACTAACCTTAGTAAAAGGTTTCTTTGCATCCCGCAGCATTGCAGCTCTCCAGGTGAGAAGACGAGCGCTTTCTGTGGCCAAGGCCATGTCGGCCAGTTTAAACTGAAAGAGACATTGATAGATCATCCCAGGTGAAAGATGAAAACACTCAACTTTTCCCCTTCCTTCCTTACCTGTATTGCCTGCAGTTTTCCAATCGGAGCGCCGAAAGCCGTTCTTTTATGAGCGTAATCAGCCGCACAGTCCAGCGCTGCCTGCGCGATCCCAAGAGCCTGTGCCGCGATACCAAGCCGCCCGCTGTCCAGAGTTTGCTGTTAGAGAAGCCATTAGATGTAAAGCATCTGCATTAGATCACAAGTAAACAAAGCAAAGAGAATGCAAATGTGAAAGTGCTTTATAGAGCTGTGCGATTCTGGATAAACTGAGAATCACGGGTTTTTTTGTTTAAAACAGAGATTACGATTTTCCCGCAATTCTGAACAGATAACTAAACAAAATAATCTGTAATTTACTAGAGGTTCTGGTGAAATGTTAATTACAGCAGTTTCTTTAAAATGTATAATTTATCCGAATTAATTTTTTTTAATGTTTTTTTTTTTTTAATGAATGATTCAATGCCTCACTCTAAAATACATCACTTGTTTTATTTGAACATACTCTTGAATGAATGATTCAATGTCAAATAAATGTTTTAACAGTCACTTGTCGTCACCTACTGGCGTAATAATGTAATTAATACAATTGTTATTTGAAGCGCTATGTTACTTTCTAAAGGGGATTTGCTCTATTTTGATCGCTTCAGTAGACATCAGTGTTTATATCCGAACTATAAACTTTTATCCCAGTTCTTCTGTGACGATATGAATATTTGTAACACAGAAATAACTGTATGGTTGAAAAGACTGTTTGTGAAGTTGTAGTACACATGACATGATACACATTTAGGAATGAAATCGCAGTTCTTTCAACGATTAATCATGCAGCTCTAGTGCTTTAGTTTTATAACTTGCCTAAAATTAAATGGTTTTATTTACAGTAACTTTTAGAAGCATTTTAAGTGAGCTTGAATCATTTTTACATATAGGAGAAAAATACTGGCATGACAACAGCATGTTAAAATCATACCATTGCAATTTTAAAGCCCATTCCTCGCTCTCCCAGCATGTTGCCGAGTGGGACGCGGCAGTCTTCCAGAATGATATTGGCAGTGGATGAAGCTCGAATTCCCAGTTTGTCTTCTTTCTTCCCTAAAGACAACCCCGGATGAGGCATCGGCACTAGGAAGGCACTAATTCCCTGTTTTTTTTTATGTAGAATAAAAAAACATGACTATGCTGAAATAATTATAAATATATTTCTTATTTGAACATTTCCCCTATTCACCCCTTGAATACCAAATCAAATCAAATGGCTATTCACATTTTTCTGAAATTTAAAAAAACATTAATTACAATTATACTGTATAATCAATCTTTTCCAAATTGGTTCATTCATCATTGCAACTAGCACCTTGTGTTTTAGGCTCTTGTCGGTTGTGGCAAACACGACGGTGGCGGAGGCGTCCCAGCAGTTGGTTATCCAGGCTTTGGTTCCGTTCAGAATCCACTCGTCTCCCTCCTGCCGTGCCAGTGTTGATGCTGCACCTGCATCGCTGCCGTTTCCTTTATAGCAAAAAAACAAACAAAAACATTTTATACCACACAAAGTTGAAATCACTGATGTTACTGATGTAAACACGTCAACTCTATGGATCCATAGTGTCTGACATTGCACCTGTGTTTTTCAGAGCTCACGGAAATGCAGTCGTGTTTACCTGGTTCACTCAGAGCGAAACAGCCCACTTTTTCCCCCGTGGTGAAGGGCGTAATCCACTGCTTTTTCTGTTCTTCTGTGCCAAATTTCAGAATTGGACCCAGGTACAGTGACTAAAAACAAATATTTGCTAAATATATGTTGTTAGCAGTGACATTTTTAAAACTGAAAATATATTTTGTTTGAACTTTGTTTTTAAGTGACAAAATATAACAATCCATCCCCCATAATATGTTTTGCAATTACACAAAATGAATTTAAAGATTGGAATTGTATTTTTAGCAGTATATTTTTTGGCTCATTTTGAAATATATTACATGTGTTTGTTGTTTAACCAAGAACCTTTAATGTTAAGAAAAAAACCACATCATTTTTCACATTTTTTACATTATTGCAGCACCTCTCTTCCCAGCTCTGTTTAGTTCCTGTCAGTGATGCGCGGTCTGATCCAAAATGAGCGGGCGGTTACCCGCGGTTACTAGTCATCCAAAAATATTTTTAATGATATTCGGGTCGCGGTCGGTCGGGTCGTTTGAAATAAAGATGTCAATTAAACCTTTGTAATTTATATAGTTGCTAGCCTACTAGACACAATTTTCTATGAAATACATAGGCCTACACTTTATTGGCTGAATAACTGGCACGAAGATGACGCACGAGCTCAGTCTGCAGGTAGAGATGGAGGCGGAGAGAGGAAAGATATGTAGCTGTACGATATGCGATATGAACACTCAGATCCACGAACCTAAAGAATCGCGACGCACCCCTTCCAACTCCAAGAGTTATCCTTCCCATCCAGATCCAATGCTACCACATCTTTAAATTATATAGGCTAGGCTATTATTTGAATTTTGAAGTTAACATTATAAAATACATAGACCAACACAACAAAACTAGTTATTTAAAATTGGGGAATTCCAGCGTTATGGACGTGATATTTGCAGTCAAAACTTGAAATAGGCCTATACATTCTCAGAAAATGCATTTAATAGCTACCAATATATTGAAACGTCTGTTTATCCATACCCCCTTAAAGGAGTCCAGACATTAGAAACATATCAGTCTACACATGCGTTTTATATTTATATGAGGGAAATAGGCTACACACGCATTCATGCGTGACAAAACAAAAATTTTACTTTTAGGAGGCAAAATATGTTTTTTTGCAATTCTGTGAATTACACTGCGCAAATCAAAAGTAATACTACCCACCGGATGAAGAAGGGTTGGCTCTCCACAGAACATAAAATATTCATTTTATTTTATTTTTCGTGTTGGCATTTATGAGAAAAAAACATAAATGCGTTTTAAACTGTTTTAAAACTTTCACAGAGACCTCAAACAGAAGACACAAAGCCTTTCTTTAAAGTGAATTTCGATTTGTACTAATTGCATCTTATTTTTAATCAATGTTTTATCAATCAATGGCCTGGATTTAATAAATAAGAAGAAAATATAGCAGACAAGATAATCACGACACGGAGGCGCCGGCGCGTGAACTGGAGCGCGTCTCATAAATTAACCGAAACTCAGCGTATAAGGTAGCCTACTTCACAGACCTGAAAAATATATCTATATTGAAATGTCTACTTGTAAACAGAACAATTCAAAACGAAAGAAATAGGACTGCTCTCTGCTTATCTGTATGAAATGTGAATTTCTCTCTGGCGCATTCACTACTGCGAAGATCGCGAGTCAGCAACGTCAACTTCATGTTTATCAAAGGGGTCATATAATGCCATTTTTGTACAAGCTAGTATGATTCTTTAGGGTCTAAATTAAAAGTTTATAACATACTTTAATTAAAAATTCTCATTAGTATTGTAAGAAAACACTTATTTTACCTGGTCAAAAACAGCTCTGTTTTCAGCACGCCGTTTCAGTGTATATGCCTTTAAATGATAATGAGCTTTGCTCACCCCGCCTCTCCTTTCTGTGTGTACACCGTTTGTAACACAATAACACAATAACCATAACGCGTTGTTCAGTATAAACGTGGGATTAAGAATTATATTGAGAACATCATACATAGAAAACATGCCGTAATGTACCCTGAGTGTAAACCTTAGACGCATTCATTGTGAAGCGTGCAGCTAGCGATTTGCAAAGATTAATATAAATATTAATATAAAGTTTAATAAAACGTTACACTCACTTCAGTTGTTCTAGAGGTTCAGCAGGAACACGATTAGCTGGTACCTATTCTTTTTTTTTTATGAGCAGCTTCTTAGCAAAACCAGGTTTATACTGACCCTCGTTTATAAAGCAGTCTGGTGAGAAATGATTCGCGCAAACATGAAAGCATTGACGTTACTCGTGGGGAATATTCCCTTCGAAAACAAACTCCGCCACTGCGTCTTCAGCGGTTCGGATTTGGGAACATTAAAATGACTGCTGTGTTCGTTATTACACCCAAGAACAGAACACCACAATCGCTTAGACGCCATTCTGCTCATAGACAGTGCTCCAGCATATCAACAATGACCGCGCCGGTCCGCGCAGACTATGATTGACAGCTTGCTCACGAGCGAGGGCGGGTCTGTGTTGAAACGATGCTGTCAATCAACAATCGTGGGAGGGGCTTCCGAGCGTGTGACGTCACAAAATCGAACGGCTCAATTTGAGACAGGGGAAAACATATAAGGAGATTAAAACAAAAACACTGGATGGATTTTTATAATTTTATGATGGTTGTGTACAGGCACTGCCAACACACATTTCAGTACAAATTAACTTGTAAAAGTGCATGTACCATTATATGACCCCTTTAATAAACAATTAGCCTACTTCTTCTACTTCTAGCGGGCGGGTTAGTTGAAAACGTCGGTCGGGTGCGGGTTGTTTATACATTTACCCGCACATCACTGGTTCCTGTCTCTATGCCTCATCCCCTATTTTTGCGTTTGCCTTGGGCGGGAATTATTTAAATGAGGAATATTGTGACGTGTTCGTTACCGGAAGAAAAATCAAAGACTACAATGGAGGCGTTTCAGGGAGTTCAGAAACAGTGGCGCTGATATAGAGAATAACTCCCGCTGGAGGCTTTGTAACTTTGCAGAGCTTTTACATGCTCAAACAGCAACATTACACACTAAAGAGAGTAGAACATTTAAAAAAGCATTTCTGGGGTTATCAGAAGCATAAGTCGTCATAGTTGGGTAAACTTCTATAGCGGTGAATGGTAGGCGAGAGCAAATATAATTTTTGTATTTGCTCTAAAAGAAAAAGAAACAGAAAAAAAATCCACGATAGCGTTTCACCGACTTTCCAAAAGAGGGAAAAAATATAGACACTGATTACAGCAGTCAGAAGAGAGAAAGGTGTCAAATTTGCTGCCACTCCCTCAGCTGTTGTATTAGAAACACCCTCACAGCAGCGGTAATTCCTTTTTTGTCTTTTACTGCCACGGTAATATAAAAGTAAAGTATTATAAATGTTTTTTTGAATGAAAATATTAAAAACTTTATTAGATTTGCAGTCAGTGAAAAGAGTTCATAGGACCCCTTGAAGTAATTATAAGTAGAAGTGATAGATAGATGCTACAATTGGTGTGAAACTTACGTCTTGAGCATTAAAAAAGTGTGTTCTATGTAGTATGAATGTGTATAGTATAAGTGAAATTCGGACGTACTACATCCACCATGTTGTCATTATCATGTGACCTACGGTATCAGTTGCGTCACTTCACTGCCATTCATAAATCCTCTCCCGTGGCCTCATGGGATAATAAAGTGTCCATCGAATGCACACTTAAGAATCTTGGCGGAAGTAGTAGGTCATCCAGGTACTTTTAGCCATGTATTCGAACAAGCTACTCGGTTTTTCAGATACTTTATAGTAGGGAAGAATGTGTCTGGTTTTGGACGTAGTAAAAGGCGACTCACATTATTCACACTGACGATTACTCCGGTCGAGGCACATCCTCTGCTGAGCTCCTCCACAGCAAGACAGTACGCGAGATAATCCATCCCAGCTCCACCCAGACTCTCTGGCACCTCTACAGCCATGACACCCATCGCTCCCAGTTCTTGAACCTACACCGGTCAAAACCACAATCATCCTCATATGCTCAAATCAAGAGGCAATGACTATTGTAGACTGTGGAGCTCCATGGCGGAGGTTTCTTTTACCTGCTTGGCTGGGAACATGTGATCTTTGTCCAGCTGGGCAGCGATGGGCGTAAGTTCCTTTTGGGCGTAGTCCCTACACGTCTGCCTCATCATCTGGTGCAGCTCTGGCAGCTCTGCCAACTGGGTCAAACAGCGAACACCATGGCCTACCGCCATGCCTAGAGCTGATGGATAAAGAAAGGGGGATGATATCAGCATGTATCATTTTTAAATGAACAATGATAAAACATCTTAAGAGAGCAATTAATGCTACATGGATTATCTTGCATCCACCTTATTTTGCCATGCAGAAATAAGATATTTTCTGTAAAGTTTTGTGATTTCTGCTTCATTAGCCACTACTATAGGTATATATATATTTATATATATGAGGCAAGGGAGTCAGTGCCTCAAAAAAAATGGATGGAAAAATTATCCAAAACAAGGCAAATATTACAAAATGTGACATTAGCTTGGTGAAATTAAAGATACATGTGTCTGTGACCAGTGTTTACCAAGCTTGATGACTTATGATCCGAAAATAATTTGACTATTAAAAAGAACAGCTGAACATCAGTTCACAAATAAAATATATTGTTTAAATTGTTACAGCCTTTAGTTATTATTTTGGATTAAGTGTAAAACTGCTTAAAACACTAACTTGATGAGAATTATACTTGGTTTTAATAAATAGAACATTAATAAAAAATGTTATGTAAACCTCCAAAATAGAATTGTATTTTTTATGTAATGTAAGGTAATATTTAACCAGGAAAATGCAACAACATTAAGTGTAACTGGTACATGTATTTATATTTGATTTATAAAAATAAAAAAAACTGTGAGGACTTTGCGCCTCATGTCAGAACACCACTGCACGCCACTGTATATGCGAATAAAATAAAAGTTTACGCGCATGCGCATAACCTGTAGAATAAAAGTAGGTGAAAGATCACGGAGAGCCTGCGCACTGTCTATAATGTTTAAAAGAGCTTTAAACTGTAGTGTTGTGCTTGTGTACGTGGTTAAATCATTTCATATAACAAATCGAAGTGCACAATATGTGATTTTTTTTAAGCCTAGACCCTGAGTGACATTTGTTATGAAATTTAAATGAAACAGTCAGCTGTCAGGGTAAAGATTAAATCCATAAATGACAATAACCATCCAAAATAACAAGAACACAGTAAACTAACATTTTATGTAATATAACCATGTTCATGCCTTATCATGGAGAAGCCATTTCAAGTGAATTTTAATAAGGTAAGCACATGATCTTATTCTATTCAATGACTTGTTGTCTTAAATTAAGTCCTAGCCGAAACAGCGTCATATACAGGATACAGGAATCATTCTATGTTAATATTTATTCAGTTTCCAAAAGAGATTCAGACAGTCAGATGTTTGTGCACTTTGATGTGCTTAGAATCATTCTGCACTGCTCCCTTTAATGAGCAACTGCAAATGCATCCAGCGGTATATTACATGCAGACAAAGTCGCTCATGAGCTGTGATGACACTGGTGTAAACATGCAGTAATAATCAGTAACTCTACTGAC
The DNA here is from genome assembly GCF_029890125.1 of Rhinichthys klamathensis goyatoka. Taxonomy (NCBI): domain Eukaryota; kingdom Metazoa; phylum Chordata; class Actinopteri; order Cypriniformes; family Leuciscidae; genus Rhinichthys; species Rhinichthys klamathensis. Next base: position 54,575 of record NW_026606711.1, read on the forward strand.
CTCTCCGTGCTTTGAAAAGCGCCGCCATCTTGGCTCTAATAGGTCTGCTTTCGTAACAGCAAACAGGAAGCTGTTTGTGAGCGGTCGTATCATAGAAATAATAAATACATAGACGCCCTATTGGCCGCTGCAGCGTACGTCAACGGCGCCGCCATGTTGGGGATGGCAACTTTCCCATACCTCTCATACCGGGAATTGAGAAAAATGCATGTTTTGTGCGCTGTTTGGGGCTGTACACATCGCCACACAATTGAAAACAGCTTTCGAGGAATTACCTTTCACAAGCAAGACTGAACGTTTGTTTTTGGTTGTATTTGGTCATGATTTAATTAGTAATAGTAACGTTCAGAGGATACATTTAAAAATACTACTGTTATTGTGTCACGAAATGTAGTTTAAATAGTTTTTCAGTCGACAATGTAGTTGTTTAAAGCTCAAATATGTGGTTTGTTTATAAAGATAGCACCTATTTAAAAATTTGATCTGACGTTTTCGGAGTTGTAAGATGCGCTCAGCGCTCGTCTACCCCGCCTGGAACAGCCGTACCTCGGTCAGTGCTTCTGAAGTGTTGCCGCTGACTCGGATGTCTGTAGTCTAGTGGTTAAACATGAGATATAATTCGTCTTGTGTATATCTAACGGGCGATCTTTGGTCTCATTAATCTATAAATGGTTCCCTGGCAAATCGTTTTGGCTGAGGGCAAAGTGAAGTTTCATAACTTTATATTTAGGCTATTTTAACATTGTATCCTGCTGTATGTTTGACTGAAGCTACTTCTGTTATAATGGCTACTATTACTGATCAATAAAACCTGAAATTTAACAAAAAGAGTTAAATATTAAAGTCACTATTTAACTTATTTTTTATTGTGTATATTCTGTAATTGATATTTCTTATTATATTGCTATTATTATAGTATTATTAATAAACTGCTATTATCAATATTTTTATGATTGTATTATTGTACTTATGATATTATATAATTATACTAATCATTACTATTTTATTTGCTGTATACTATTTGTTTATTTTATTGACTAAACTATTTACAATTACTTCTCACTTTATGTTATATTTACTATTTGCATTGCACTAGTTGTACCATAACGTATTATTATAAAGGATCCATCAGTTATCTTTGTTATTGCTAAAATCTGGTCAATCACAGAAAATGCTTTTTCCACAATAAGAAAACTTAAATTATATCTCAGTATGGGGGTCTTCACCATTCTTATCCAAGAATAAAAAGCCAGATACATGACAAGCCTGAGCTTAATTGACCATTCTTTATTAAAAAAAATATTTTACAAGTCTAACTATCGAGATTTTAAATATCTAGAGATGGAACTTTTTGTACACCACATACACACCACTGAAATCGGTTGATAAATGTAAAAACAGTTTGTTTCTATCCAGAAAAAACGCTGCTCCCCCGTTTACTTACATTTGATTACAGTGCAGTCTTGCCCTCAGCAAAATGGCGGACCCGTTGACGTATCGCAGCAACGTTCCAAAGCGGACAATAGGGCATCTATGTATTTATTATGTCTATGGGTCGTATCATGTGATCATTACGTTACGCCGATGTTATTATTTTAAGTTTAAAATAAATGTTTATTTGATATTATTTTATTAATGTATATGCATTCAAAATGTGTAAGTAAATTAAGTTTTCAAAGCAGTGAAATCCTAGTAAAATATTTCAACACGAATGCATAATAATCACACATTTGACCAAATTATTTAATTATTTATTTAAATTTAAATTTCATTTAAATTTTACATGATCATTTTATTCATTTATATTTATTAGAAGTAAGTAAAACAAGTTTCACTCTTTATTATGATAAAGCAGTGAAATGTAAAGCAAGACACATTTCAATAAAAAAAACGGCATATATTGCAATACTAAAGACATTAGACTAAATTTGTGCACATTGCAGTATTTACATGGCACTTCAACTTATCATGATTTGAGTTTACATTCATTTATAATATTTACATTTACATAATAATGTTAATTTATTTTATTTGAAATGTCTAAATAAAATAAAATAATTCTAAAAGGTTATATCACAATGTTTTAAATAAACGTATATTTGATTTATTATTTATATATATATACATTTAGAACATATTATTAACCCTATATTATATTTGAATGATGGAATATTTTTTCCATGAAATTTTGTTTGTTAGTTTGTTTGTTTTTACACAAAATAGCAATAAAAGAGACTTTGAATATTAACATTTTCCCTAAGAAATAGATTTTTTAGCCTAATGAATTGTGTATTTGTATTGCGTTCTTTAATGTTACTGATTAGACAAGTGAAGTGGCAGTGAAGACAAGTCAGCTTTTCTTGTTTTTCCAAAACATGTTTATTATTGGCATCATAAAAAGTCAGTTAGATGTCCTGGACCATTTGAATGAATCTGTTCTGGGGTGGGAGAAGTCCGAGAAAAGGGGGAGGTACGGGGATAAAAAGTGCCGTGAAAAGGCTAGTTGCTATGCTGCAAGAGCGCAGCGAGGTGAGTTCACTGTTTAGCGGCGGTCAGATTGAAGCAGCCGCGCTGGTGGAACTGCATGTCCCTCACACGGCGCATGGACTGAATCTGAGGCTGGAAGGCGCAAAACTCGTTGTAGTGTCTGTAGTCTCCGCACTCAAACAGATACTGGTATCCTCTGTAGCCGGGGTACTGGTATCCCACCCAACTTTAAAAAGAAGACGAGAGTCATTCAGAATGTGTGAAAGATGGGATATTATTGCTGTTTGGTTAGTTTTGATGTGTTACTCACGCTCCACCGGGGACCCTCACGCTGCCCACTCTGTCGCAGAAGCCATGCGCCCACAGGGTTGGCACGTCATCCTCCTGGATCTCCATCTTGTTGCCCTTGAAGTCGGACAGCTCAAACAAGCAGATCTTGTGCTCCATGGGGTCCTGTAGGGATCATGACCTATTAGAAGCATGCATTTGAAATCAGTTAGTGTAAAGGAGCAGTTGCAAAGTGTCCTACCATGCGGATGGGTCTGATGGACATGAGACAATCACTGCGGTAGCTGTTTGACCAGGTGTCCCAGCGAGGATACTCGCCCTTCTCCAGGATGAACATCTCGCCACGGAAGTTAGTCTGCTCGAAGGCAACAAAGCTGAAGACATGCACATCATGGACAGATGTGTACCAGACAGTGGATGAGGGGGGGAAAAGGGATGACAGCATGAGTTTGGAGGGGAAAGGATGGTACCAACTAAATAAACTTGGTATCTCAATGATCCTAAAATAACTCTGATTTATGCTTTTCTCATCCACTTTAGACACAATCCATTGGTCAGTGACTTACGGGCCACACTCGACAATGATACTGCGGACTCTGTCCATTCCTTGTTCACAAACGTTCATGCACTCCTTCTGGACCTCCATCATCTTGCCCTGGAAGTTCTCCTGGTCGTACAGGAAGATCTGCAAGAGGAGAAGATGTAGACCATGAGCAGGTATCCGTATCCCACTTACTTTTTTAATTTTACTATTGACTTCATGGATAGTCTCTAATCATCTTTTTGCAGTGAACCTTTTGGGAACCATCTTAAAAGAACCATTTTTCTTAGTGTGAAGAACATTTAAATAATCTTAAGAACCTTTTTGCACTATAAAGTTTCCATGGAGGCTAAAGGTTCTGAATGGAACTTTATATGCAAAAAAAGAACTTTTATTTTTAAGACTGCTGAAGAATCCTTTAGAATCCGCAAAGAACAGTTCTTAAAAGAACATTTTAACAATTTAAAGAATAATTTTTTGGAATGACATTAAAGGGTCTTCATGGAACCATTTTTAAGAGTGTAGGTTTCATGGTAATCCCAACATTACTTAAATGTCAGTAGGTGGTTTGTCTGCCCAAATCCAGTCCTTCAAACCAGCTGAACGCAGATACTTACTTTGTAGTTCCCCATGAGTCCGGGGTCTCCGGTCTTGGGGGCCTTGCTGGTGGCGGCAGGGGCGGGAGCTCCCTTGTCCTTGGCATCAATGCCCTGGTTGGAGGCGGACTTGGTGGTCTGAGACATGGTGAAGGGGTTCAAGAACGTCTGTGGGAGAAAAAGCAAAGGGTTGGAAAGGTCATGAGGCTTGAAATTGGTGCATATACTCCAGAATATCCATCAGGGCTGGTGTTGTGGGATAGGGCTTGAATGTTAGGGATGGTAGGGTTTGGGCTCTGCATTTAAAATGGCTGCTTTCAATCCCACAAAAACCAAAACAGAAAAATAAGTGAATCCAGGGCAATTCCCTACGCTACATCCATGAGATAACAGTGAAGGGACTCCCAGCTGTAGCTGTATCCACTTGACCTGGGCTCTTACCTGCTTGAGTACAGCTGTGCTGGGATGGCTGGCTCGTGCTGGCCCCCTCTGACCAGTGCTCTAACTTTTATACCCTGGCAAGGGGAGTACAGAGGCGCTCGGCGTACAATAGAAACACGCCGTCATCAGAGTTTGCCCGTGCCAAAGCCGCAGGGTCATCGCATAGCCCAGAAGGCTCTCCCCGCAGCGCCTGTAAGCATTTTACTGTCAATGGAAAGCCCTGACAATAGCACTTTCCCCTTTAGCCTGCACTCTATGCTATAGGCTACATATGGACGAAACGTATACACACAGGTCAGAGGTCACGTGATGCTAATCCACTCTACTCTGCTCTCTGACTCTCTTGAGTATATCTGATGTGATGTTTGCATCAGAGTTACACTCTTATTTCAAATGCAACTATGTGGAGAACAAAACATTTGACATATAAGTTAATATAATATTATGATATTTTTTTAAATTGTAAGTACAATTATTATTTTCATATTTTTCATTGATTTTGTTGTATAAATATATATAGATATATAGATATATAAAACAAAATATGAAAATAATAATTGTGGCATACTATTGGCCATAAGAAAAGAAACGTCTATATACCATATTGATAAATACAAGATATACCAGTTTGAAAATGTAATATTAAGCCTAAAAGAAACAATGAGAAACTGAATGATTGGGGTTGGGAATCATTGCGTTTCGGATGATTTCTTAGGATTAATATTACATGTTAAATGGCATTTTTAAATCATGCCTGTGTCTTTAAATGTAGTATATGTGTTAGCAGAGGCAGAGTGAGCTTGTTATGCAACTGAAGGATTCCACATGGACTTCCACAGAATCTCACTGGGACTCTTTGAACCTGCGCTGTGAGATTTACGGCTACAATCTTCTGAAATGAATGCTGCAATAGCCCTGTAACAACTGCAATATCTCTCCTTACTGACTCACTGAATGATTAGAAATAACCTTTGAAAAATATGGAGCAGCCTACGAACCTTAACGTGATTTAGCTTTATAGAAGGCTTTTACTGTTTTTATCTATCTTCATTTATATACCGGTAGTAAATGTTGTTGTTTTCTGACATGAACTTGAGCTGCATTTTTAAAATGTGATATACACAAATAAAAAAAAGTTTTTCATTAGAGTTGTTTTGTCACAGTCACATTTTTTGTTTAATTTGACATGATATGTCCTTTATTTGCAATGATTAAATGCCAGAATTCTGTGTTTTACTGATAAAAACAACAAATAATCCAGAGTGGTTCAATAATTTTTGTCAGGTTTTCCCTATGAGACTATATGGAAATGCCAGTTCTGAATTATATAAATAATAACAAGTATGATGACAATAAATGGAGAAATGTGACAAATAATATTGCAATACCAATCGTTCTAAAGCATGGGTTTTTTATTCAGCAAGGATGCATTAAATTGATCAATAGTGCAGTAAAGACATTTATAATGTTACAAAAGGTTTATATTTCAAATGAATGCTGTATTAAGCTGCACAACTGTTTTTAACATCAGAATAAGAAATGTTTCTTGAGCCGCAAATCTCCATATCAGAATGATTTCTGAAGGATCGTGCGACACTGAAGACTGCAGTAAATTCAGCTTTGATCACAGGAATAAATTAAATTTTAAATATATTTAAATAGAAAATAATTATTATAAATTGTAATAATATTTCACAATATTCAGCATTTTTGATCAAATAAATGCAGGCTTGGTGAGCATAAGAGAATTATAACATTAAAAGACATTAAAAAGTCTTACCGACACCAATTTTTTTTAGGGTAATTTGCAAGTGAACATGCAAAGCTTTTGTAAAATGCATTAGATTTCTATTTTTCATCGATTCAAATCTAGAATATGTAAGAGGATTAATACATAATCATCTTCAGCATGTTTAATTTTTCAATGTTTTTTTTTTTAAGTGTTTAATTAGCTTTTCCCCCACTTTTTCAACTCTGTGAAACTATAAAAAACCATAGGGACCTAAATTAATTTCTTCCCTCCACATATTTAAAGGATATCTATGTTTTTATATTTGCCAAATTATTCTAGTGCACAAAACAAGGGGCATTTTGAAACATTATTTTTGCATCGTTGCTTACAGCACACTGCAAACATTTAAAATAATTGAATTTCTTTTATTACTGTAAGTGCCTGACATCTTCATAGCATAACTGTAGACATGCAGTGACCTCGCCTGCCATCAGTCGTTCTTTTTTAACGCATTCACCAAGCCAAAACGAGAGCATCATAATTGAACGAGACCAAGACCACCGCATCTCTCCCTGAGCATGACACCGTCTCAGATCCGTATGATCTGTATGTGCTTGTGACAGGTCTGGGTGTCCAGGCCTGGGCGCAGAGATTGGCCCGGCGGGGATAGTGTGGCGTTTGCACTTCTCCAGCTGTATAGATTTAACCCCTCCTTTGTCAGCTGGACAATGGCAGTCCCCTCCCTCGCTGCTGAGCCGGGGCTTTTACTGGGCCCTTTGCCAGGGGAGGCTTTAAAAGGGTAGATGCACATGCCCAGCTTTCACTCTCACATCAGGACGTCCCAAGGGCATCGAAGCGAGGTGAGTTCTTCTCCGCTACGGGCCCGTTGTCTGTCCCCCACCTCCCTCATACGTTCACACCGCCACAGGCCTCGGCTTCTTTTAGAGAGGCTTTCCTCTCATTTGCTCCGAGAACTAGAGAATGACTCAGTCAGTTTAGTCACATAGTCAACTTCTGCTTATGCGAAATCTCATTTAGCTGCTCATCTGCATTCTGAGCATGTTTTGTGGTTTTGAGAAATGATTTTGGCATTCGTTTGACTTTAGTGTAGGTTAATCTGCAAATTTGAAGTGCTTGTACAAACTTGCTCTTTGTTTTCTAGCAGACGAGATGACTCACCATTGCACCAAGTTCTCTGGCCATTGGAAGGTACGCTTGACACAGTGCTGTCACCCTTTTCCAAAGAATCGAACACAATTCCGAATAGATTGCATAATGATCGCAAATGCTCAAGGAATGCTGTTGTCTGGAAGGTTCTGCTGTAATTCGCCAGTATAATTCTTGATATGCAACCACTGGTGTTAAACTTTTATAGTAGTTCACATCCCATTTGGTCTTTTCCCCAACATGCAAGTCTTAATTGTGCCCTTGAAATCTTTAAAGATTTCCCAACCTCTGTCTTCCAGATCATCGTGTACGACGAGGAGTGCTTCCAGGGCCGTCACCATGAGTTCACCTCAGAGTGCTGCAATGTCATGGAGTTCGGTTTCGAGTCCGTGCGCTCATTGAGAGTGGAGAGCGGAGCGTGAGTGTTTCTCCAAAGTCTTTGTTTCATAGTTCCAGAGATTTGTGCCAATTATTTAGACTAACTGTGACTCCGGATCTGGGAAGAAGGATCACCCAAACTATGATTTGACCCTTCACACACATGAAAAACAGCTCGCTTTGGGGTTTTTTTCTGAAGAAAATGCGAGTGGTATCCGTGCAGAACTCACTGTTATGATGCTGGAGAGTTGTAGGTGGTTGCCAATGCGTTGCTATGCATTTGCTAATATTTGTTGTAAATAGTTCTACGCATGTCGAGGTATTCTATAGGTTGCTAGGGAGGTTTGCTACCATATTCTCAGTGGTTTCTCAGTGGTCAAAAAAGCCCAATTCTCTAAATTTGGCTCAGCTCTCGCCCTTAAAGTAAGTCTGCTTATCATTCATGTTGTATAACAAACAGTGCTAGTTAAGTGCCAGAAGTTTAATATCTAAAGTTAATGGTTTGTTAAAATCGGTAATAGTGATTCTTGGTCAGCAGGGGTTTGTTTCACAACCGTGTCCTTATTTCATGTGGCATTTTTTTGAGCAGAGAGGTCACTTTAGAAGTTTTGATGTACAAGGACAGTCTGAAACGAAATGTTCATTGGCCTATCCATGTACTGATGCCACAAGTGTTATTTTACACCGATGACGATGTGAATAGAAAACATTTTGACTTTGGGCTTGTTTGGCCTCTGAAAAAAGTATTTTTTTGTAAGAAATCTTTGCAAGCTTCTCTCCTTGTTGAATTTTAGCGCACAGTAAAAAAAAAAAAAAACTTCTCAAAGATCATTGGACAATGTTTTACAAGAAAATGCCATGACAGGCTTCTATTTCAAAATATCATGTTTAATTTGCATTTGCATTCGCTTTTATTTTTATATTTAAAATTTTCACACAGTTTTAGTAAGTGTGTTATGTGCTTTCACCATTTTTCTTAGTCCTTTGATATTTCTATTAAGCCTTACATTTTTCCAGATTTAGTTACTTTAATACTTCAACCTAAACCAAGGCAGCATTTCTATTTTTTCATATAATATGCATAGCCTATATGTATTTACAATTTTAGCTTTATTTTAGTTAACGAACAGTATTTCTAATAGTTTTTAACGGTAACACTTTATTTTACAGTGTCATTGTTACATATGTAACAGTTAATCTAGTTACTATAACTATAAATTATGCATAATTACATGCAACTAACCCTAAACCAAACCCTAACCCTATAGTATAGTAAGCTGAGTAATTACTTAATATTACTCAGCACTTAAATGTATAATTATTAGACACCTTTAAATAAAGTGTAACCTACTGTAGTAAGCCATAACACCACTGTGGTCCACAAGTTCTGCCAAAGCTCCTGTTTTCACCGTGCGTTTCTCTTCAGGTGGGTGGGCTACGAGCACGGCTCTTACCAGGGTCAGCAGTTTGTGCTGGAGCGTGGAGAGTACCCTCAGTGCGATGCCTTCGGGGGAAGCAATGCTTACCACATCGAGAGAATGACCTCCTTTAGACCCATTTCCTGTGCTGTAAGTTCACTTAAACCATGACCCAACCCGCCATTTTGCATGGGTTTTCTATAACAATAATATCTACAATGATTGGAATTACTTCATATTGCAACCATCGTTTTGAGTATTGCATTAAGAAGAAAAAGAATGCTCCATGTCATTATGTTTGATATGATTGTACCCAGAACCACAGGGAGTGCAGAATGACTATCTACGAGATGGAGAACTTCCTGGGCCGCAAGGGAGAACTCAGTGACGATTACCCTTCTCTTCAGGCTATGGGATGGTGCAACAACGAAGTGGGTTCTCTGCGTGTTCAGTCCGGAGCGTGAGTATCTGCATGGCTTCTTCTATTTTTCCCCCTCAATGCTTCCATTTCATGCTTTGTTTGTTCACCGCTATCTATTCTTCGCTCTTCATGCGACAGGTTTGTGTGCTACCAGTTCCCTGGTTATCGTGGATACCAGTATATCATGGAGTGCGACCGCCACTGTGGGGAGTACAAACAGTTCAAGGAGTTCGGCTCCCATTCCCAGACCCCTCAGATCCAGTCCATCCGCCGTATCCAGCAGTAACGGATTTCTCCTTGACCCTCTCCTTGCAAAAACTCTCATGCCCCTTTCTGCCCGATGCTAAATAAACTGTCTTTCTTAAACCTCACTGACCTCCTGTTATAGATCTGTGTAAAAAAAAAAAACAAAAAAAAAAAAAACAGTAGAGTGCATTTACTGAAACCTCAAAGCAACAGTGAGGCTTTTTGGACACTTAAAAATAATAATACATGGTGTGCCTTTTATTACAAATTGTTTGAAACTGGTTTTGTGAAGAATGAAGAATGCATTTAGTCTCTGTGCCTTTAATCATGGAGGGAAATAAAATGCACTTTAACCCTTTTCCCGCCAGATGGAGCAATAAACCTACAAGCCAAATGATTACAAATATGGGAGGCATGCAATAAAAAATAATCAGGTTTAATGAGAAACCAAATATATTTAGCACGAAAACAGTCCATTACATGGCTTAACTTACCTTAAAATTACTTTTGTTGAAATGCCATTGTTTGTCAGATTAAATCATATGACCAGGAATTGAAATAAGAAACCCAAACAAAAAAACAAAACAGTTTTTTGTGTTGATAAAAGAGGTGGGATGCGCTTACACAACGATTTTATTTAGATAACATGGCGGAGCCAGCGAAGACACCAGACTTTCCTACTATGATGTAGCCATGGGTTATGAATATTAATTACGTAATGTGACGTGCGTCTAGTAGGCCCATCTGATTTGCTGAAAGTTGCGTGGGCGCTATTCAGACAGCGAATTAAAAAGTCCTTTTATGGAGAAGGCTTGACTTATGAATATTAATGAAATACCGTGAATGGGCGCTTCAGGAAGGTTACTAAGCAACGTCAGCAGAATCTATTTAATATGCATAACTCAAGCCTTCGCCGTAGTAGGCTTTGAAGTTTTGCTTGCTTCGTTTTTTTATTAAATTTTTTGCGTGCTTTCGCTTTTATTTAAAGAGAGAGTAGCTAGGCTATACATTGCGTAAATTAAGAGTCGAGAGAAATGTGAAAAAAGAGAAACAAAACAAAATGTATTGAAACAACAATTCTGACAGCCTATATTTCAGTTAAAAGCCATGATAAAATGTAAATAAAATCAAACTGAATAGCCCACAGTCTACTATTGACCCTTTTGCGTTTTAACGGTCATCAACATCGTAAATCCTGCAAAGTTTTTATTTTATTTTAAGTTTAAGTTTAAAAAACATATGTAAAATGTATGTAGGTTTATAATACTATACTTTGTATTTTATTAAATTTGCATCAAATTACAAGAAACTAGCTATTGACCCTTTTCACATTTACGGGTTTCTCAGAAGCGGAAGTCATCATAGTTTGGTAAACTTCCATAGCGGTTAATGAGAAAGTACATTAAATATATATATTTTTTGTTGTGTTCCTTTTGTCATTTGCTTAAATACCAAAAGAAAAACTCCACAATAGTATTTTCACAACTTACAAAAGAGCAAAAATTAGAGAGAGATTGATAACGGCAGTCAGAAGAGAGAAAGATGTCCACTTTTTGCTGTCCATCACACCCATAGCCGCTGTGTTAGAAACACCCTCACAGCAGCTTTAACACGTTTTTGGTAATTTGGTACAAAGTATAGTGATATAAATGTACATACATTTTTAAAAAATAAAAATGAAAAAATATATTTTTTGAAACAACTTGCTGATTTACGGTGCTCATGACCGTTAAAACGCGTCATCACAGTCTGTGAAAAAGGGTCAGTTGGGCAATTTCGCATCCTTCTTCACTGGTATTCAGCTACGCCTCGTTCCAGTTCCAGTTCCGTGTTTTGCAACACCAGCGCCGGGTTTTGCGTCGAACCGGCCGCTGGGAGGAAGTGCAGCTCTCAGAAGAGCCTGAATTTCAGTTCACGACGCGCCGTGGGGCTCAGCTCACACACAAGCACTAAAACTAGAAAATAGTCGTATATTCCCATCTGGATTAACCTCAAGAGGAACTCTTTCCCGGAGGGTCTGAGTGGAATCGGACTGGAGTGTTTTATGTGGACGAATATTGTGGTTTTGTTGAGCGATGTCGGAAGAGATGAAGACTTGGATCTGCGACCCAAACACGGATGGAAAAGAAAAGAGTGGTTTCTTTCGGCAGTAACATCGAAAATTCAAAATCAGATCTCGTTTGGAGGAAAGTACATTTAAAACCCCAGAACGAAGCGTATTGGGGTTCAAAGTCACGTCGTGTTGTTGTTGTTGTTCTTTGGCGAAACTAGTAGTTTCGTCCATATAAGCTTGAGTTTGAGACGCACAAGATCTCGCGCAGAGATTTCAGGGTGAGCTCTTTATTTTTGTGTTTTTATTTACAAGAAACGAAAAAAGCACAGTAGCTGTGTTTTCTATATATATCCCTGCCTTGCTGTTTCATCGGACCACGTTTTGTGACACCATCGCGACTTTTTTTTTTTTTTTTTTTTTAGAAAAAGGAAACTCGGATTGGTTTCGTTCACATTTGCTTATTTCCTTTTCTAGCGCCCCCCTCTCATCTGTAGGTTACAGAGTAGAGCAACATCTCAGCCGTTCTTGCTCTCATTATATAAATAAATTGACGAGCAAGCAAATCCAGTTAAGGAGGAAAAACTGTCTGCATTGAACCGCACAAGGCAATGGACTTGCCACATCAAAACACAACTAGTTTAATTTTGTCTCTTTAATTGGCTTGTGAGATCAAGACAACCAGCTTGGATCAGCCAGAGGAGTGACAGGCAGATCTCAACCATCGTACTACAAAAATGGGGATTTGTATGTGATATTACCAGGATATTTACATGCATATGCTGTTTAGATCTTGAATGTTTTTAGTCTCGCATTTGTGGATATTCAGGAAACAATCCAGCCCGTGTCGCACCGATAGCCATTATTTATGTTTCTCTAACCATTGGGCTTCAGCTTTCCACCATCTTTACGCCTTTTAAGAAGAGGAGGATACATATTACCCTTATTATATGCGATCCGTTTGTTTGCTGTCAGCTGGTAAATGTGATCAAACAGGGAAATATTGGCGTCCATTTTCATTCCTTATTGTGTTTTTGGAGCGCGCTGGCTTGCTCATTTTAACACCCTAATGATATCGTCTAGTCCGCTCGTTTACGACTTATTTTCTATATCTTGTTGGTTTTAACCGGATTGCATGGTCGTTTTGATTAGATGATCATCTTGGGGATTGATTTCATATGACACTGACGGGCCAGCTTGTATGTATTTGTAGTTAACCCGCTACCGCCGTTATTTCCATCCATCTGAATGGACGGTTGCTCAAATTAACTTGCATGTCATTTTTTTAACGTCGTTATACCGGCAGGTGGGTTGTTCGCGTTAAACTCCCCCAAAGGATGAGTGCTGGATGGGGGCATCTGCAGGCTAGAATCGCTTAATCGATATTATCGTTATCACCATCTAGAATTATTACTGGAGATGATGCCATACACATATTTTCTTCATCTTTGAAACAAGAAGCCATTTCTGCAATTCCAGTGGACCTGAGGGTGACGTTGCTTCATAGATAAGCACCCTATAGATTTTCCACTCAGAGAGTGTTTTTTTCTTTTCTTCTGGTTTTTTGTGTGTGTGTGTGTGTGTATTTTCAGCCACGATGGTTTATTTCTGAGAGCATTTTTGTGGTTTGGAAACACGATAATTAAACAACTGGGGCTGGAATAGATGTTCGCGCCTCTCTCGCGCATCATCATCCTCATCATCACCACCACAGCTCCCGCGCTCGTCTCGTGCTGTTGATTCCGCCCGCGCGCGAGCGCGCAACATCGTTCCCTCACGTTCTCCCTCACTGCTGGTTCTGGTACCGTTAGCGAGTCGGTTCGACCCAGAGGGCTCGAAGATGGCGGACCTCGAAGCGGTTCTCGCCGATGTCAGTTACCTGATGGCGATGGAGAAGAGCAAATCTACTCCAGCGGCCCGGGCGAGCAAGAAAATCATCCTTCCCGAACCCAGGTAAGCGCAACGAGTCTGTCTGACAGTTAATTCATGCATAAGATATTATAATATTTTATCGTGAAGAGGTGGGTTGACGTGTCAACATATTGGGTTATTAATTTCCCCTGTATTTTGACTGAATATTCGTGTAGTTTGACGTTAAATAAGCGTTAGAAATTTTCTGTCACCATTTAGTAATGGCCTCTCTTGTACACATAGGGTTTGGTGTTTACTTATTGCTTTCGCTTACAAAAAAGTACCATGGTATTGTCGGACAAGCTACTCGTTTATTTGTAGATATACTTTATTAATACCATATTATTTAATTACTTTAGAATGCCAAGTAAAAACGATGGTATGAATAGTATAATTAGGCCTGTTCTGAGACCAGCACTTTACCATGGTAACACCACAGTAAGCGTTTTTCTAAGCGTTGGCAGGTAACGCTGGCTCAATCCTAATTATTGGGGTTTTCTTGTGTTAAAAAGCCTGTCACACATTTTGTGCTGTGTTTAGTGTTTTTGAGGTTGTTCAGCAGTTACTGAGGCCTGTTGTGAAAATTCCCCCGTGTGAATCAATGGTTCTTATCACCTGTAGATTTGCACCAGGTTGAGGGTGATATTCACTGTAAACAGGTCGAAATTCTGACATTGGCTTCACATTTGGACTTGCATACTCAAGGCAAACTCATGTTTTTTTGTGTGACTGTTTTAAATTGTTATACCTTGGAAACGTAAAAGATTACATTATCTATCTATTGTAAGGGAGTTAAATGTTCAGATGATGAATGTTTCTCATATCTCGTACCAGTTAACATTCAGTCTGCTAATATTTTCCATTTGATTAATCTAACAAATAACCCACAGATTATTGAATTATTTGATGTACATAAACCACTAGGCTAGGCATTCAACAACACTTGCCCCACAGGCCCTGTTTACAGCTGGTATTAAGATGCATATTGGTCAATCGTATCACAAGCAGACGTCACTAAATACAGGTGTAAACGGGGTGTAGAACGTTTTGAGCTTGTCCACTTTCGACCACTTCCAGAGGTAGTCGAAAACGCATTAGACTGGATTGCTTTCGTATTGTAAACGCTCACGTGGTCGAATGTGTTCAAACAGCCTCAAAAGACCACCATATCTCGGCCTACTGACCTAAAGCATAAACATTATGTGAAGCGCCGAGTTTGGTTCGAAGATGAAAAATGTACAGGGCTCCAAGCTGTGACCCTTTTTCCTTCTGGTGCGACTACATTTTGTTAGAGGTCGCACTGGTGCCACCACCATGTTGCCCAAATGGTAAGAGCTGCCATTTTTGTTATAATGAACATAAAATGGCGAAACGAAACCGCGCTACTAGGTTGAGCTGCGCTACATGGACCGTTTATCAGCTCAGAGAAGTAATAGACAGCGCAGCGTGAGCTCAAACAGGTTTACCCGCGCAGACCAATCTTTGATCACACGACAGCGCTTGGAGATCCAGTGAGAAAGTGCTGTTTTTCCAGCACTTCAAAGCTCTAAATATCATCCAATTTTAATGTTACTCCTAATGTGATGATTTGTAAAACTTAACATTATAAAAAAAACGAACACTTCGTGGCAAACAAACACTTTTTACAATCAAAAAACATGAAATTACAACTATAAACAGTAGATGGCGGCAGAGGAGCAATTTTTGACTGAGCCATTTCCACTCCCTAATATACACTCACCGGCCACTTTATTAGGTACACCTGTCCAACTGCTCGTTAACACTTAATTTCTAAGCAGCCAATCACATGGCGGCAACTCAGTGCATTTAGGCATGTAGACATGGTCAAGACAATCTCCTGCAGTTCAAACCGAGCATCAGTATGGGGAAGAAAGTTGATTTGAGTGACTTTGAACGTGGCATGATTGTTGGTGCCAGAAGGGCTGGTCTGAGTATTTCAGAAACTGCTAATCTACTGGGATTTTCACGCACAACCATCTCTAGGGTTTACAGAGAATGGTCCGAAAAAGAAAAAACATCCAGTGAGCGGCAGTTCTGTGGGCGGAAATGCCTTGTTGATGCCAGAGGTCAGAGGAGAATGGCCAGACTGGTTCGAGCTGATAGAAGGGCAACAGTGACTGAAATAACCACTCGTTACAACCGAGGTATGCAGCAAAGCATTTGTGAAGCCACAACACGCACAACCTTGAGGCGGATGGGCTACAACAGCAGAAGACTCCACCGGGTACCACTCATCTCCACTACAAATAGGAAAAAGAGGCTACAATTTGCAAGAGCTCACCAAAATTGAACAGTTGAAGACTGGAAAAATGTTGCCTGGTCTGATGAGTCTCGATTTCTGTTGAGACATTCAGATGTTAGAGTCAGAATTTGGCGTAAACAGAATGAGAACATGGAACCATCATGCCTTGTGACCACTGTGCAGGCTGGTGGTGGTGGTGTAATGGTGTGGGGGATGTTTTCCTGGCACACTTTAGGCCCCTTAGTGCCAATTGGGCATCGTTTAAATGCCACGGCCTACCTGAGCATTGTTTCTGACCATGTCCATCCCTTTATGGCCACCATGTACCCATCCTCTGATGGCTACTTCCACCATGTCACAAAGCTCTAATCATTTCAAATTGGTTTCTTGAACATGACAATGAGTTCACTGTACTAAAATGGCCTCCACAGTCACCAGATCTCAACCCAATAGAGCATCTTTGGGATGTGGTGGAACGGGAGATTCGCATCATGGATGTGCAGCCGACAAATCTGCGGCAACTGTGTGATGCCATCATGTCAATATGGACCAAACTCCCTGAGGAATGCTTCCAGCACCTTGTTGAATCTATGCCACGAAGAATTGAGGCAGTTCTGAAGGCAAAAGGGGGTCCAACCCGTTACTAGCATGGGGTACCTAATAAAGTGGCCGGTGAGTGTATGTAAAAAGTAGGAAATCACAAAAGTCTCATTAAAGCAATTAAAGAGCGCTCCTTTTATAATCACTGAAGCTGACAGTCAGTTCAGTATGATACTCTAAAAGAAAATTGTCTCATCTATAAATTGTAAAATAAACCCTGCCCTCGAAGAATTCAGGACAGAAGTGGTTGAAAATGGACAAAACAGACGGATTAAAATACCATGTGTTCACTTGCGATCCCATCGACCAAAACGCATCTTAATACCAGGTGTAAACAGGGCCTTAGAAAGCGAATACATTAATCATATGGTTACTTTGGCGTCTTTTTAGAAATACTAAAATAGACTAGATAGACCTAGTATATTTTTAGTTACGGCCTTTGTTGGAGTTGATTGTACCTGTTCCAGGGCTCCAGACTAACTTTTACACTGGTTGCACTGGTGCTACCAACTTTCTCAGTTGGTCGCACCAGCATATGATTTGGTCGCACCTTTTTTTTCTTTTTTTTTTTGCTAGATGCCATGGGATTAATCAAGCATGCTGATGAATAGTGGTTTTAATGGACCAAGGCTAGCAAAGGCTTTCTGGGTTGCTGCAGAAATACCTGTAATATATTATATAAAAAAACATGTAATATATGGTAATTATCATTGCCAAATTTCAGGATTTTCATGGATTTTGGACAGTAATTTTAATCTGTAATTTTAAGCATTTTACATTTGAATTCTATACAATCTATCTATTTACATTTAAATCATATTCTATCTGTCTATCTATAATCATCTTTCTATCTTTTAAAAATCATTAAACATACATTTTAAAAGATTAGAGTATTATAATAAACTGATACAGATTTTTCGTTATCAAAGTTTATAGTTGTAACAAAAAGCAGAAATCTCACACTCCAGTTACCTTCTGCATTTTATAATAATTTCCTTTTCCTCTGTCGAGCGATCATGAGAGTAATCGCTCGACAGAGGAAAATATAACCGCTGAAAAGACGTTGGAGGAAGGGGCTCTGTGTTTCGTGAGACCATTTTTATCATTTTTATATGCCTTAATTCGTGAATTCGTAATTGGCGCGTTTCACCATCAGTGTGCAATGCGCGTGACGTCTACGTTCGTCAATAAATAAACTGCACGTGTCTTGCGGAAGAAGATTGTAGACGGAACTTCTCTCCGTTAATGTCTATGGCGAGTCACGCAGGCACTGGGCTACTCCGCAGCCGAGACGACCCCGGGATAAAATAGTGCGAATATAAACACTTATTATAAGCGTACCATAGTGATTCAGAATAAGTCAAAAACACGGTTTGGAAAATGGATTCATGATGTAGCCTACTCGTTCATTTTGAACATAAGTTACGGACTGCAGCTGCTGATACAACGGCGTTCTGTTGCTCAAGCGTCCACTCGCACAAATGCGACCACATAACATTTTAACTCTCACATTCTCAAAAAATGGTCGCAATATGCGACCAATTTGGTCGCAGTCTGGAACCCTGTGTTCTCTCGGATATCATGCGAGAAGTCCATTGTATATATTGGATTTTTTTTATTGCCACTGTCCGAAAACCGTAAAAGTGATAAATTGGTTATGCCGTCACTTTTTATGTAGTTATTTGGCCGTTTACAACTCTGTCGGGAGACTGAACAGTGAACACTGTAAATATTGTTTAAACCTGCTTTTGGTAACAAACCGAGACCAAATCAAAAGGAAATGGTATTTCAGATTTCATAGTTTGCTCATCTCATGGGATCACTATGGTGATATAACTGTCAGTTTACAATGTAAAGCCTGTAGTTCAACACAAAGGTTTTATTGTACAGTTTACATGAACGTGTCTCAATATAGACTCTGCATCCGTGGAATTGCAGTAGTTGGAATTTCTTTAAAAGTTTATATAACTCTTAAAAGTGATTACATTAGTGATCTCTCAGTGTAGCTCAGGGCTCAACACTAAGGATTTTTTCAGCTGGGTTCAAATTTGTGGCCCCACCCCAAAAGTCAGCATATGGTTATCATGTTGATATTGTTTCACCTGTTAAAAATAACAACAATATCCAAAGAAATATCCAGAGAAAGTTTCTTACCGTGCTATGTGTTTTCTGTTCTTAAACCCATCTCCTTCAACGGAAATTAAAGAAAGCATATCTCTAATTTTGCTGTTAGATAAGTTATCTTCTCGGCTCACTTGAAGAGCAGGAGAACTGAATGGTTTGAAATCGCTTGAATGTTTAAATTGGCAAGACTTAAAAATACGTGCAAATGATAAACTTAAGTTAAAGTCTTGTATCGCTACAGTTTGTGTAGCTCGCTACAATTTGATCTGATGATCTGTGTGGTTTAAATGACACATTTAACCAACGTGTTATAGGGCATAAATGTTTCTGGAAATTTCCTGAATTATGAGCGCTAAACCTGCAGGAATTAGTCAAATTATGCACAATACCTGACCCGCAATCCCCTGCCGAAATTCAGGCCCTGATGGTTATGATAATAATTATGTATTATTATTGGTATTATATTCAAGTTGTTTGGCTTCCTAAAAAACACCAGTGTGAAATGTGAGTGTGATGTTGACTGATACACTATCACAGCAAGGTTTGAGTTTACTTTAAAGTCCAGGCACAAGTCAACGCAAAGACTTTTTACTCTGTTTAATTTGGTTCACTTAACTTTAAAATGTACCAGACTCCAAACACTGGTAAAGATATAAACATTTTGTTTAATTTGTTGCTTTAACTGTTAGTTAAATGTAAAGTTGCATGCATTAACCTCCATGTTCCAGACTTTTGTTTTGTAGCATGCAGTTTAATTTTTGTTTATGTGATGAGTCTAAAATCTTGATCCAAAAATATCTTTAGTGCATTTTAAGTGCTTAATTTTGTTACGAAATCTTCCGGATTACCCCCCACTTATTTATAGAGCTGATCCTTAGTGATTGTCACCCATGTAAACATAACATATAGCCCTTCAAAAGCATTCAACTTCTGTGAGTAGGCCAGCATCCGAACAGAGCCACGGTAAACTCGCAGCGAGATTCATTTATGGTTAATCATCTTCCTTCCTCCGCCAAGGCTAATATAAAGTCTCTCCATGGGCCGAGATGATGCTTGTGCTGGTGGGCTATTTAGCATCCCGGATGAAGTGGTAATGCACGGTACGAATCTGAAACGATAACGGTTGGCTTTTCCGTTCAACAAATGGTAAGCCATACATCCGCTCCTCATTGTAATTAGTCTGCTTTAGTGGCTCTGTTTGCTCTGAGGGATTACAATAGTCCGCGGCAGGGCGGTATTACCACAGATCGAGTGAAAGCATTAGCTGTTGACATCAGTGTCCCCATCATTAGCATTATTACGGGCTCCATAAGCTTTGTGCCACTCCCAGCTGCACCTTCTGACTAACACAAGCCGTTTAACATCAAAATCGTGTGACATTCGAGTGCTTGTTTGTTGTTATTCAGTAAGCATCTGTTTTAAACAACTGTGGTGTAAGAGAACCATATCAATATCCCATATTGGCAGTGGGTAAGGATCCAGTGTGCATAAAAACATAAGCTGATGGTACAATAAAGGCGTTTGTTAATAAATAGAAGGTACTTTGTCCTTTGCCAGCAGTGAAAGTAGCGGCGGAGAGAGATAACGCGGCTCTGCTACATTCTCCTCGGGCCAGTCGCGAGCCCGCTGGCAGAGAGGTGAGATTTTGACAGCATGACTGGAAGTGTTTGAGGAGCTGGCGGGATTGTTTGACAGCGAGACGAGTGGAAGAGACTGGAGATTGTTTCAGTCACGTAGACGTTGGACTGTGGGACGGAACTGATGCGATTGCAGACAGACAGAGAAAGAGATGAATGTGTCTGAATCCAGTGTGAGACAGATATCAAGGGGTCGAGGATGTTGTGGTTGAACACACAGGTGCAATCCTGCGTTTTAAATCGCATCCATTAGTCGGTGGTTTTGAACTAGTTACCACTTTTGCGATGCTAAAGGCCAGTTAATGTGTCATAATAATGTAGGCCAGGTGATAAAATATGAATGCGCTGCGCGAGTAAAACATGTAGTCATTAATAAATGAGAAGTTTGTTTATGTCTTAAAAGGGCTCATGGCAGGCTTGAGGTTTCAGACACTCAAGTGTATGGTTTATAAGCTCTCCAGATATCAGCTTTTGGTTTTTACGGTAATGTGTCAGGTCATTTACTAGGGCAGGGCGCTAAAATGTTGCTTCTAAGGCCTATATTGAGCCGATAAAGCTCTTTTTATGGATCTGCTTAGAAATTACTTGAAGGGTGAGTTTTCAGCATGTTAAATGGAAGAAATAGAATTATTTTATGTTAAATGCACCAATATAACAAAAGCATGCAAGGTTTGTGGTTGATAAGATTTTTAATGTTTTTTAAAGAAGCCTCTTATGCTCACCGAGGCTACATTTATTTGATCACAAATAAAAGAAAAACTATAATTTTGTGAAATATTATTACAATGTAAAAGATTTTCAGTGTTGAAAACTGTGCTGCTTTATATTTGAAGAAACCGTAATCATTTTTTCTTTTAGGATTGATGAATAGGAAGCACAAAAGAACAGCATTTATTTGAAGTGGAAATCTTTTGTAATATTATGAATGTATTTGTCACTTTTGATCAATTTAATGTGTTATTGCTGAATAAAAGTATATTTCTTTGAAATGGTAAGATATTTTTTTAATGAACATTTTTGAATGATGATACAAACAAATTGTTGAATTAGAGTCATGAATTGATTCAGTGAAAAGGATCAAACTTTCCAATGCCATTTTTTGCAGTGCACGCTGTCTTTAGGAAACTTAACGGCCAAATATAAATTGCATTGTTTCTTTATGATATTCACAATATTGCCAACTAAATTACTACACGATTATAATGAATATTAATATATCATTGCACAGCCCTATTTATAATAGCAATCCTGATATCAGCCATGTCCATTTGCTGTAATGTGTGAGGTCACTACAGGGGTGTCTGTTTCTGGTCCAGGACTGCAGGAGCATGTTTGGGGACACCTCTATCTCTCCTGACCTGCACTCTGACTCTGTGGGGCTGTGGTTGGGTGATAATGAGCCCTTGGAGGGGGTGCTGATTGATTCAGTCTCCCAAACTTGCTGCTCATTAACACCCTTTCCCAGGGCAGCGCGGCAGTGCCCTCCTTTGGGAAGCGACGGGTAGAGAATTGAGCGGGTGGTTGTGGAGAAATCTAAACTAAGGCCAGGATCGAGGTGGAAGGACACTGTGGGAGGCTGACTTCAGGAAAATATTCCTGTCAGTGTCTCGAATCCAGTTGCCTCTCTCTCAGGGCGAGATGGGTTTTAGCTGGTGTGGGGTTTGGATGATGTTTGTTTTGCATATGAAGTTTTGAACTAAAGTCATCTCTTTATTTTTACCCATTCTCTCGCAGTATTCGGAGTGTCATGCAGAAGTACCTGGAGGAAAGGGATGAACTGACTTTTGACAAAATCTTCAACCAGAAGATTGGTGAGTTTTCTCAATGCTTCTTGTTGCTTTGACCCAGTTTTGCATTGCCAAAAGGTCATTTCAGCTTTGAATAAGGGACATTTTTAGGGCCAAAACAGAGTAGTTCTTTGAATAAGCATCTAGAATACACCACATACCCTCGAGGAGAACATTTTAATCATCATGAAGTTAAATAAGGATCTTGTAATTCCTTTTTTCTTATCTGAGTCAAAGAAGGCTCTTTGTTCTTTATCACTGGCCATTATGTCTGCTATTCTCTGAACAGTCACCTGAACAGTTAAACTCTTTGTCAGACAGCGTGTCGTACAAATGCGCTTTTGTTGTAGTTTGATGAATGAATATGCCCAAATAACCTCAGGTATACCCTAGTGAAAGCATGCTTTTTTCCACTTGGCGCTTTTGGAGAAAAGGCGTTTGCTCTAATGTGTGAAGTGTGAGCTGTGAAGGCATCATGGGAACACGACAGCCAGCCCCAGATTTTGATTAACTTTAATTTTTACTTACTTTTGTGTCTGAAGTCCCAAGTGAGGATCTGCTTCAGTGGTTGGTTTCTCTTTTTCTCTCCCTCTCCTGACTTCCTTCGCTCACATTGCCTCCATGGATTATGCTATAACATGCTGATAGTGTTAAATGTTATGTTAGTTGAGATTCTTATCACCTACTGTTTCAACTATCGAAAATATAAATTAAATATTTTATTTGTATAACTGCATGTCACGTTACCGACATCAGAGATCCGTGAATATGTTAATTATTAAATGTAACCTTAAAATCTCAGGGAGTACTTAAAGTAAAATTAGGGCTGCATGATATTGAAGAAAAAAAATGCGAAAACTTCTTAAATAAGCTTATTCTGCTTAATAACTTTTTATCATCACTCAAGCCACACGTAAGTAACAGTTGCATTCCCAGCCTATTCTATGCTTTGTATGTTGACCTAAAACTTTGAACTTTTTGAAGTAGCCCATTAAAATCATACATCTCCTTCAGTACTGTTTGAAAAGCATTCCATGATACACCTCTTGTAGTTAAGAAGCTATTGTAATATGTTGAAAACTAATAATAAATAATGCGTAGGTGTCTCCAGACATTTGACTGGTAGTGTTTATGTTTTCTTATTAATATTTTCATAGGCTATATGTTTGTGTGACTGTCAGTGTTGTTACAAAAGTGCATAGTGTATGATGAGTCACTCTTTATGTATACAAACAAGTGCCCTTCCTGATTGGGAAACCTGTTTGTGGTCTTAACAGGGAAATCAAACCGCTATGTGAATGCGAGTGACATGTCTATAAGGCTATGTAAAAACAACGAAAAAGCATTAATTAAATGAAAGAAGTATTTTCACTAATGCAAATATCTGACGCTTGCAAATATTCCAGGTCCTTTCTGAAGAGAGACGTGAATCAGGAAACCAAAGTCCGCTGCGATGCCGCTAGTTCACCATACTGAATTTGAATGACAAATGTCTCGGTTTTGCATCTGACCAGTGGAAGGAGATAATGACTCAGCCACTGGTTGCATAATCAGATGCTTCCCTTCTGTCTTTGTCTTTTAACCCTCGTTGCTGTGGCATTTTGTGTTTATTTGATGAACCGAATAATGTTGCATGATGGCTTCTCTGAGTTAATTCTTTCAGGTCGCATTCAGTTGTCATAGCTGTGGCAGATTGGTTTGTTTTTGTTCTTGTGCATAACGTTAACATTCAGAAAACGTTAATATTGCATTGTTTCTCATATGATTAGTCTGTTTTTAGTAGGCTGTCTTGATTTACTGCAAAAACATCCTACTGTGAAGACCCTACACTCGCTGTGATCCACCTAGTCATATGAGACCTAATAGGGAGCAACAAGTAGCTTTTACCATTAAAATTTCATGAGAAATGAATAGAAATGATTCTTGCATTGCAGGAGGAGATGTAGAGAAAAACACGAGGATGAAAAGCTCAGGCTCAGGGGTGTCTGTCGGCCGAGAATGACAGGGGAAAATGCCATCCTCCTTCATTGATTTAATTTGGTTTGACAGTCACAGCCATGAAGACGTTCGTGTGGAAAAACTAAGCGTTTGATGTTTGACTTTATTTGCAGCAGAACTCGATTTACTGGCACATCTGGAATGGTCTAGATAATATCGTCTATACATGTTGTAATATGAAACGCATTAATAAACATTGAAAGATGGAGCAAAGGGGTTGTTTATCCAAGTCTGGGATGTTTTTTATTTTTCTTCAGCAAGATTTGAGATGTCGTGCTGAAGTTTAATACTTATGTTAAGATCATCAACGTTGTTCTGAATGTTTTGATTGATTTTAATGGGGTTTTTTCTCTGCATTAAAGGATTAGTTCACCTCAAAATGTAAATTTCCTTAAATAAGGGCTCTGCACGATCCCAGCTGAGGAATAGGGTCTTATCTAGCGAAACAATCTATCATTTTCCACAAAAAAATACAAACGTATATACTTTTTAACCACAATTGTTTGTCTTGTGCTGGTCTGCGACACGCCAGGCATTACGTAATCACGTTGGAAAGGTCACACTGAACGTAGGCGGAAGTACCGCCCCATTGTTTACAAGCGTGGAGGAGGATCGTTCAAATTTTATTGTATGTTGAATGACATATTTATGTCTTTGTGTCAGTTTATTGTTTAAAATGGTTCTTTCGTGTGCTTAATCCTGGATGTTTAAAACAATGGGGCGGTACTTCCACCTACGTCCAGCGTGACCTTTCCAACGTGATTATGTAATACCTGGCGTGTCGCAGACCAGCACAAGACGAACAATTGTGGTTAAAAAGTATATACGTTTTTTTTTTTTTTTTTTTTAGAAAATGACAGATCGTTTAGCTAGATGAGACCCTATTCCTCAGCTGGGATCGTGCAGAGCCCTTTGAAGCACTTCAAAGCCCTTTGAAACTGCATTGATTTGGACTTCAACAATTTGGTTACCGTTGAAGTCCATTCATCGGAGAAAAATCCTGAAATGTTTTCCGCAAAAAACTTAATTTCTTTTCCACTGAAGAAAGACATGAACATATTGGATGGCATAAGGAAATTTTCATTTTGAGGTGAACTAATCCTTTAAAAGCTTTGAAGTGATTAACAGTCCTTTTGAGCAGTATCTGTCTGCCGTAATGTGAGAAAAAACATAATTTTCCTCCTTTGTGCCCGACAAGTGTAGCATTTCACAGCTATTACTGTTCTCTTTCTATGCTCACAGGTTGATAAATAATTTTGCCCACATTCTTAAACACTTCCATGACCTACATGCACCAAAGATCTTGCTTGCTCTGCAGATTAATAAGCTTGTTGCGTTGATGCTCTTTGTCTGGGAAGTCACGACTGGCTGTAATAAATGATGTGGGGCAGCTCAGGTTGAAGATGAATAGCCCTCTTAGCAGAACGACGTTGGTGTATCGGTGCACGGACACTTGTATGCATGGATCTGTGCAGAAACGTGACAGTTTGACAGCAATTTTTGGCCTGATGATGTCTCTCCATCCCCCTCTTCATGACACATGATTTATTGAACGGCGATGTTGGTACTGTGAAACACAGATGCTGCACTGCAGTGCGATTCTCTCTTGAACTCATGACTTTGGCATTGACATGCTCTGCTGCTTGAGCTACAGGAATGATGATGATAATTAGGGATGCACGATATATCAACCACATATCGATATCGGCCGATAAATGGTCTTTTTTGATGTTATCGTTATCGGTCCGATAAGAAAATTGGGCCGATATGTCAATGCCGATAGATAGATTATTTACTTCAGTTGAGAGATGCCGCTGTTCGCCATGATGGTTCTGAATGATTGGATTCACTTCGAAAAGGAAGATAGAGTTCAGTGCAACATGTGCAGCACAAATCTGTCACATAGCTCATAACATTATAATAAAAACGCGCAAAAGAATGTTGTGAATTGTTGTTCGCCAGTGTTTCAGCGCGACGAGCGCGTTGTGGCGGAAAGAGCGTGTCTATGGAGTTTAGCCTTCATGACAAGCACAGTCAAGTTCTCTTGAGCATTCGCAGCATTCTGCGCCATTGTAAGTTGTAATATGTTTATTTTGTGTATATATGCGTTTGGTTGAGTTAATGAACGATGCAGTAGCGCTTTATTGTACCGGTGATCATCTTTGCTGTGATCATCTTTGATCATTTTAGCGTTGCGCAGCTCAAACAGCAATGCACATTTATAACTATAATTGGGACTGTCATATACATGCCATTATAATGAGAACACTATTGTAATAAAACGTTGTGAATTCTCTGTTTAGTTGCCGTTTCAGCGCGTTGTTGTGAGAATAGCGCGTCTAGAACGGGGATTAGCCTACACATTATGACCAGCACAAGTTCGATTATGCATTCACGTCATTTTGCGCAGATAAGTCGTAATCAGACCTGCAAACTTGTCGCTTTTCGGCGATAATCGCAGTTTTCTTGGTCAATTGGGTCATTCACGTGAATCGCGTAGAACCGGAGAGTTTTTTTTGGGGGGGGGACGGGTTGTGTAGGCTGCCCTTAATCTGCACGCAGGCTAGAATTGCGAAACATTATTGGATAATTCTTATAATTGACATTTCTCTGGGCCAATCGGAATCTTAGTACTTTTTCTCTTGGCCAATCGGAATCTTAGCACTTGCGTCAGAATCGCCATTGGATGAGACACCTGGCTTCCACGCGAGTCTGGTGGAAACTAATAACGTGAAGGAATCTTATGTGAAATTGCCCGTTCGCAAAAGCCACGCCCCCTAGTTATTGTTACTTCGCCCGTCAAACAAATGGTCAAACACGACCAGCGCCACAGATAAAGAGGTATACCCGTGCGTGTCAGTGACCTTTTTTGGAGCAATACCTCTGCGATATCCTCCAGATCGAGGCACAAGGGGTTACAGTATGCAGTGGAGGGATATATTCAAAACATAAAAATACGCAATAAAGGAGAAACGACTACTATCGAGGCTAATGCTTATATCGGTCTCAAGCGAAATCTGAGAAACCCCATGACCTGTAACGTTACCTCAAATACAACCAGCACAGCCTTGAAGAAGATTTTATAAGCTGGTTCAGTGGCTAATTGTTTGGAGTTAGAAATATATAACTCGCGCTGCATATTTAGTAATTTTGCCTCAGATACAGGATTATACATTCACTTTAACAACCGCTTGCGTGTCAGACTGAATGCGATTTTCGTGTTTAAAAAGTAACCATACATAAGAGACGGAAAGATGCAGATAACCATACATTATTTAAGGTTATTTCTATTCATTACGATATTGATAACGTTATATGAACTGATGTTGTCAAGTAAGCTTCATGCGTTCCCCGTTGCGAACGTGCACTCCTCTAGTCTAAACTGTAGTCTATGGGTGCACTGCTCGAGTGACTGCTGCTCATTTCCCCCCGAAAATATCATGTTATCAACAACCCTTTAGAAAACGTAATTCCTTTGTGGATCCTCTTGATTTTTTTTATTTATTTTTATTTTTTTATTATTTATTTATCAGGGACAATGCACAAAATACATTAATCTTGCGAAAAGATGTTTTGTGCCAGAGTTAGCCGAAGCTAATTTTCATCCGCAGTCCCCGGGCAGGTGCACACAATTTTTAAAACATTACATTACAAAACCACTATCAATAGTAAAAATAATGGCAAATAGGCTACACATAATATTAGTCAACGAAGATCATATAAAAACAAACAGATGTTCAAAATGAGAGAACCTATTCGAAAGACAATCTCTACCCATATATACATTAAATGTGCTGATGCTGACACAGCTGGTTCTCAAGGATATATTTCTTTAAGTGTTGAGAAAAATGGGTCAGATCTATAGACATCTTTAAACTGTTGGGGAGTTGATTCCATTGTTTAATGATTTTAAATGAATAAGCTGTCTGTGCAAAGGCGGAGGATCTTTTCGGGATGGCAAGATTTCTGTGAACAGTGGATCGGGATGTTCGGTTCGTTTGTTCCGAATAAAGGTTTATGAATTTTTTCATTGAGGGAGGAGCTAGATTATTAATAATTTTTAAAACAGTTCTCAAATTTGTAAATTGAATTAGGGAATCAAAACTTAATTCTTTGTATTTACGTAAAATAGTGCAATGATGATAGCGAGGGGCTTTTCTGTCAAGCACCTTTAACGCCTGATTATAGACTGATCTGAGCGGTTTAAGTGTAGTCTCGTTGTCCTGAGACCAACAGGACAAACAATAAGTGATGTGAGAAGAAATCATGGCATTAAAATACATGAAAGATGCCTCAATTGTCAAACTATTCCTAATATGCTTAAAAATAGAAATATTATATTTAATGGAGTTAGACAGTTTTTTAATATGTTTTTTAAAACTTAATGTTTGATCTAGATGGACACCTAGATATTTAGTAATTTTTTGCCCATTAAAATAGATTTTAGGCATATCTTTTACTTAGTTTGACTTAGCGAAGAACATACCAACAGTTTTTTTAGTATTTAGTGTTAAGCAAGAAGTTTTTAGCCAATTGCTTATTTTGTCCATAGCTGAGGACAATTTAGTGGCTACTTGCTCCATATCCCTCCCATGTGTGTAGATGACAGCATCATCTGCATACATGATGATGTCTACGCCCTACGCGATCTGCTTTCTCCATGTTTCTTTGACTAATCTCAGTGTCTCAGTCTCACGCATGCTGCACGCGAGTTAACCATGTTCGACACACGTAACTGGGAGTGGGGCCGTCCACACTGTTTTATCCATTGTAGGCACCGCTCACGATGTGTTTTCGGCTTTGGGAATGGAAAGAACAGAACTCCTCCAGACAATCTCTCGGGTTATCTAGTGTCCGATTTACAAACGCCGTGGGCGCACCGCTTCACCATCTTGCTTGGAGTCAATGTTTGACGGACCTGCTCACATAGTATCGGTTGCTATGATGCGTGATTGGACAATGACCGTTTTGGGGGAGGGGCTTGCGAACGGTCAATTCGAGGTAAATCAAGCTTTTTTGGAGCAAAAACAACAGCTAGTTGTTTGCTTGATTCAATTAACGTTAGCTACCTCTTTGTTATGCTGCGCTCGTGAGAGAGAGAGAGAGCCGGTCGCGCGCGCACTCTCACTGTATTCAAACTGCCTTGCTCTCCCTCCATCGCGCATATTAATCAAAATCTATTGAGAATTGACACGATCAAAAGACCAAAGTTTCAAGTAGACATTTTTTTTCTTGAATTACTGCTGGGTGTGAATTGCAGCCTACTAAAATTGCCCTATCCTCTCTGTAAAGCGTTCCGCACATTCAGCTGACATAAACCACATTTTCAATAAACAAAAAACCTATTCAGTGATTAGCCTAAATGTTTTCTGTGTTGAGAGTTGAGACAAATCTTGTGCGGTCCTTATCTGCTGGGATAATCACACAACGCGTGCTGTGTGTGTCAGCTAATGGCACGTCCGATTCGCGAACTAATGACTCGTTTGAACCGATTTACTTTTATGAATGGTTAAAATAACGGATCTGTCCAACATCTGTCTCTTCAAAAGAGATCTGAATCGGTGTATAACAAATCGATAACACCAAACTAGTTAATATTAACTATTCATAAACTGCACTTCTTAATCTTTATAAATAGCATTTATTAATCTTTGGTAATGTTAATTTCACTATTTACTAGTAGCCTTATTACAATTAAAAGTTCTATTTGTTAACATTAGTTAGCCTAATGCACTGTGAAGTAATATGAACTAGTGTTGTCACGATACTAGAATTTCTAACTTCGATACGATACCTTGAAAAATATCGATATTCGATACCATTTTCGATACCACGGAGAAAAAACTGCCACAATATTAAGGGGGTATTTTTTATATTTAAAGCTAAATATAACAAGTCTAGAACAAGACAATGAGGTATATTTTACATGAACAAAAATGTCCTGAGTTCTATTTGTTTATATTTTTTAATTGGACCAGAGCTAACATGATGTATTTTTATTACCTACTGTTATCAAAGATTAAAATATACTGTAACAAAAAAGCACTTAACAGTATCAAATTGGAGGATAGAGAGTCAATAATGTATAGTAATAAGATTAAACATTCAATTTTCAGTTAAAGGCATGTCAATATTGAATTCAGAGATGCCATTGTCTAGCTGTTTAGTTTAATTAATATCTGTGTAATCAAATTGATGATAATCGCTAATGAAGGAAAATTGCAGAATTAAATAATAATTTTTGAATAAAGTTAAATAGGCACCAGTTAATTTACATTTGACCACAGTTACAATATTTACTTGTCTAAGATTCCTCAGTCAGATTATGTTAACTTTAAGAATTAAAACGAGACAACACAGACTCTTATCAACAACAATACTAGGCCATCTTGGTTAATGTTTCAGAAAAGTTCAAATGAAAAGAGTTACAGTGTTTCCTTGAGGATTTTTTTTAGCAGTGGGGGCAGGTCTGTCCTAACAACAAACACCCCTGATGCTGCTAAATAGTAGCCTACCCCTGGAGCTTGTTCCTTAAGTCTGTTTTCACCTATACAATAATTTTAAAAAATGAGTGATGTGAGGGATTATTGATAGTCAAACAATCTGTTGGGTGCCCGCAGCCCGCTCGCGTGTCCGCGCTATTCTCCGACATGCCCGCTCGCGGTGTGTAGCGCGTGTCCACGCTATTCTCCGACTCCGACATGCCCGCTCGCGGTGTGTTTTTTACGCGTGTCCGCGCTATTCTCCGACATGCCCGCTCGCGGTGTTCTTTATCAATCAACCAAAGCCGGTCGCGGGGGCGCCGCCCTCGCCATCTTTCCATTCACTTCACTTTTGCTATTTAACCAGAGCGAATGAGACGAGTGCGTCACGTGTGGTGTTTGTCAACGCGCCTTTTGAGAGAAGTGAAAGTGACTGCTCGGCTAGTATCGATACTTCGGGAAATTAGTATTGGTACCGTTCAGATATTTCAGTATCGATATTTATCGAAATATCGATATTTTTGACAACACTAATATGAACAAACAACGAACAGCTGTATTTTTATTAACAAAGAATAATAAATACAGTAACAAATGTATTGCTCATCATGGTTCATTTATATTTTACTGCCTTTTTTCTCCTTTGCCAATCCTATGATAATTATATATACAGTATAGTGTTCATCCAGAACAACATGTAACTGTGTAACCACACCCTAGCAACCGTTTAAAGCTACCTAGCAACCATATTGCAACATATAGAAGCCATATTGCAGCTCCACAACATCGTTAAGACATTGTTGTTGGCTCGTATGAAATCATGTATAACATTGTAGCAACTATCCTAGCAACCGAGCGGCGAGTTTTGCCACTGCAAGCACCCTCCGTTATAATTAATAACTAACATTTTGTTCTCGTATTATTTTCATCAACGATATGGTTTGATTAAAATGTTTTTTTCTTATTGTCCGTGCGGAGGCGATTCCATTTTATTGATCCATGGGACATGCATTTTGTTTCTTTATATGCAGACCAATGTTATCCAATGACTTGTTTGCATTATTTATGTAGTTTATTTTTTGTTAGGCAATAGATTTTTTGATAACACTTTACAATAAGGTCTCATTTGTTAATGCATTAACTAACAGAGAGCAATAGCCTTTGTTATTGTTAGTTAATAAAATATGTGCGTTCATGTTAGTTCACAGTGCATTGACTAATGTTAACAGATACAACTTTCTTAAAAATGTTTTATAAAATTGTTGGGTCATGCTAACTAATTTTAACAAAATTAAACCTTATTATAAAGTACCATTTTTTAATAAAGAAAGTTGTCCATATGAGTGTAAAATTAATTTTAAAAGATAAGGAATCTAACACTGGTTCAAATAGGCTATACTGTATTGTATAGGTTTGATTTATGTTAAAGTGTTTGAGACAAGGCTTTTAATGGTGAGCCTTTTGTTATACAGGCTATCAAAGTATATAAAAAATTTAATTTAGATTTATCGGCCAATCGGTTATCGGCTTTCAAATGTAAAGAAGTATCGGTTATCGGTATCGGCCAAAATGTTCATATCGGTGCATCCCTAATGATAATAAGTGATTTGTGAAAGAACAGGCATATTTTACTGATGAAAAATGCACATGCCTGAATGACATTCTGTGAATGGTCACTTTACATTCAGTCTGTAACATTAATTTTTTCAAAACAAAATTATTACATTTATCTTGCCTAAATGTTTGTGCTCATTGCATTTTTACAATGGTTATTGTTGTTAAGAATTTACACAACACAAGGAAGCTTGATTTAAATTGTTTAATTAAATTGAAAAAAAGTAGCACAAATAAATACAATAGAATAAAGATACAAATAAAGAGAAAAGTTTTTGAATAGGTCTAACACTAGTATTCATATACAGAAACTGAATAAAGTAATCAACTGGAAAATACCACTGGGTAGAATTTTAGTCCTGAATAAATTAAATACATAGGCTATTAATCCTGATTCCTTTAACTTAAAGCTATTGTCAAGTGTCGTCTAACTGTGAGGTGTCCACACTTGAAAAGGACCAGACTTCGGACTTCACTCAAACAAGATTTATTTTCCTCAGTTGAACAGGTACAGAATCAGATGTAGTAGCAGTAGTAACAGTAGGTGAAACACCTTTAAATACAATACAAAAAGCATTTTGAATACTTGGTAATTCTCAATACAGGAAAGATTAAATGCATTCTACAGGAACCATATATAAAGTATTTTCTATTTAATTACTGTCACCTAATTAGATGTTAATCTACCATCTATACACAAATGACTTTTCCACTATATTACTTTCCCTCTAGATTAATTTCTATTTCTTTTTAATCATTAACTTTAGCATTTAGACTTAGTTTAATATCTCTAAGTCATGAAACAAATTACTTTAAAACTTTTACCTACAACCTTAACACTTTTATCTGCAACATTAACACACATTTAGCACATTGAATATCAAACAGACAAAAGGATTCAACACGAGAGAGTTCATGTGAAACAAGAGTATTTGTAAAACTAGTCCATGTGAGCTTACCGATAGCCCGTCATGATCAAAAGTCCCAGTTCCTCACAGTGAATTCTTGTGTTTCTGCCGTCCTCATAGTTCGTCGCATACCAGGAAAATGACTGATGCGCGTATTTAGAGTTAACTGATTGAACTGGGCGCGAGCTTCTAATTACCTCAATTTCAATCACCTGTCTAGCATGCACCAGAGCGCGCAGAGTCACGTGCGGGTTGTCGTGTAGAGCGCGCGGTGGATTATCCGCGGTCATGTGCATGCGCGGCGCACAAGGTAGACGGCACACAGAAGGAAACAATGGGTACACGCACGGAAGACAGCCACATCTCCACTGGGATAGCGCGACAGCTATCTTTTGTTGTTTTGACAACAAAATTAATGACAGACATATGGCTGCCGTCACTTTAAGAGCTAGTGCACGGATCCTGTGTTCATTATACTGGCATGTGTTTTATGCTTATTAAAGACAAAACCGACTATGTTTAGTGTATACTCACAAAGCCCGAAATTGACACAATTTTGCGTGTTAAAGCAATATAATCCGTGAAAAATAACTTTTGTTACTGGCCAGCTGTTTTTGAGGTGGATTTTCTATGAATGTGCGCATTGAAAATCATCTCAGAGAGCGGGCGAGCACTGATTAGTTTAAAATCGCTGTTTAAACTGGTAAGACTTAAAAAGACGTGCAAATGGTAAACTTCAGTCACGATGCACTGCTGGCCCGATTGTGCAAGTGAATATTCCGAATATCCCGACTCCTAAACGCGAGTGTGTATTATCGCCGCAGCGCTTGATGCTTGCCTTGCACAACACATTTTGAGAGAAGAGATAGAAGACGCGGCACCGCTGAACACTCACGATGTTTGTGAAATTGCGTCTGGCAGATAGTTGTTAAAAGAATGATTTGATTGTATAATCTGTGTGGATTACAATTGCAGGGATTTCCCAC
Source organism: Rhinichthys klamathensis goyatoka (assembly GCF_029890125.1). Lineage (NCBI taxonomy): Eukaryota > Metazoa > Chordata > Actinopteri > Cypriniformes > Leuciscidae > Rhinichthys > Rhinichthys klamathensis. The sequence continues at coordinate 88,650 of NW_026606711.1, forward strand.
ATTATAAATGGGAGACCTGCGGGAATGATTAGAATTATGCGCAATACCCGCAATCCCGCCCCGAAATTCGAGCCCTGCTTATGTATATAGTGCTACAGTTACAATGACAACTTTTGTGGTGCTTTTTTTTTTTGGGTCCTTTTTGGAGCTTGACAGCTCCTGGTCACTTTTGTTGAAAGGAAAAGAGTGGTTTGGACATTCTGCTTATTCTTTCATGTATTCCGGAAGAAAGACAAACAGGTTTGGAACAACATGAGGGTGAGTAAATGATGCAATTTAAATTTGTCAAAAGTAATCCTTTAAACCACTCTTACATGCATTTCACACATCATTTTGAATGAAAGAAATTAATATTTAATGTTAGTTCAGACGTAGTATTAGTGCGATCACGCTTCTTAATGTGTCCTGTCAGGGTCATCCATAACTGGTGAAAATACCATCAATAGCTGTGATTGCTCTGCTGTGAGTCAGAGTACTTGTTTATGATACACAGCCAGATGAGCAGTCTCTTCATTTCCTGGCCCACCCCCCTTCAGAACCATCACTTATCATGCAGACCCCGCCTCCCTCTTTATCGTCAGTAATGGTTTCACGATGACAGGCCAGAGAGCTGCCATAGGACACAGTACACTCCGTCCCAGAGCGCACACATCTTAAAACCATCCTCGTATCTCTGCGATCGCTTTCAGCCGATCGGCTGTCATTTATTCTGCTGCACGCGTCTCATGGCTTTGATGCCTGAGGGAGGTGTTCACAGCTCCTATTGATCTCCCTAACGTTCCGATCTGTTATGTTGTTATTCCTCTATCTGCCCTCCTCCTGGTTTCTTCATTTGTGTTCTGCCTGTCCACCCCTCCTCCTCCCTCATTCACATCTCCCTTTCTCTCTCTCTCGTTCCATCTGTCAGAGTTCTGGAATGGATGTTTGAGAGTTTTGTGTTGCTTAGCAACTGCGGTTTCCATGGGAACGCCAAAGATATTCTTTGTTTGCTTGGCGACCGGGAAAATGAAATTAAAAGATGAATTAGGAAATAGATGATTTCCATTCAAAGGAAGCAAATAAAACCCCTAACAGATTATACTCCGATATAATAGTAGGATAATTACACCTAGGGCTGGGCGATATGGAGCAAAAAATATATCTCGATATATTTTGCTATATCTCGATATTCGATATATATCTCGATATCTTTACAGGAAAATGGATGTGAATACAACTCAAAATATAGGCCTACAATCAATAGAAAATTAATTTTCCATAACAGAATGTAACCAAATGAGAAAAATTAAACACAGGGCCTGAATTTCGTCATCATTATTAATCACGTGATTCATATACAGAAACTGAATAAAGTAATCAAATGGAAAATAACACTGAGTAGTATTTTAGTCCTGAATAAATTAAATACATAGGTTATTAATCCTGATTCCTTTAACTTAAAGCTATCTTTTGTTGTATTGACAACAAAATGAATGACACACATATGGCTGCCGTCACTTTAAGAGGTAGTGCACGGATCCTGTGTTCATTATACTGGCATGCGTTTTATGCTTATTAAAGACAAAACCGAATATGTTTAGAGTATACTCACGACGACCGAAATTGAGAATTTAGCGTGTTAAAGCAATATAATCCGCGAAAAATAACTTTTGTTACTGGCCAGCTGTTCTTAAGGCGGATTTTCTATGAATGTGCGCATAGAAAATAATTTCTCAGAGAGCGCGCGAGCACTGATTAGTTTAAAATCGCTTGAATGTTTAAACTGGTAAGACTTAAAAAGACGTGCAAATGGTAAACTTCAGTCACGATGCACTGCTGGCCCGATTGTGCGAGTGAATATCCATCATGTCCGGACTCCTAAACGCGAGTGTGTTTTATCGCCGCAGCTCTTGATGCTTGCCTTGCACAACACATTATGAGAGACGAGAAAGAAGCGGCACCGCTGAACACTCACGCTGTTTGTGAAATTGCGTCTGGCAGATAGTTGTTAAAAGAATGATTTGATTTTATAATCTGTGTGGATTACGATTGCGGGAATTTCCCGCATTATAAATGGGAGACCTGCGGGAATGATTAGAATTATGCGCAATACCCGCGCCGATATTCGAGCCCTGCAATAGTTTAAAACAAGACGTTTGTAGTAGCCTTCTGATTACTGGAGTCCATTAATCGAACTTCCATGCCTCTTATATAGTAATTATATATTGTAGTATGTAGGCTACCAATTTACTAATGCAATTAATGCTCACACTCGGTTTCTCTCGTGCTCTGTCGCTCGCGCACAGACACACTTGGAGTTCTGTAGCCTCCGGGCTGGTTGCGGATGAGACAATTGTTGAATGAGACAACACGCGAGGTGAGGGGGAACAAAAGCAAGGAGGCGGGGGCGAGCACAGCACAGAGAAGGCAAACAAGCAAAGTGGCGAAATCAGGATTAAATATAAACAATATATCGATATATACGATATGTCAAAATCCATATCGTGTTTAAAAAATATCTCGATATATTTTAAATATCGAGATATCGCCCACCCCTAATTACACCCATCCTCTTTCTGGCCCTAGGCTGGCGGCTCTGATTGGTCGGATTGATCAATGCCTATTAATGGTTTAGGTTTCATTTTCACTGTGTTTAGATGGGCCAAACACGCATTTGGTGCGACCATTGTCTGTAATGCTATTGTGATACGTGCCCGAGAGTGCAACATATTGATGCGTGTCCTTTATTAGCGAGTCAGTGCCCAGATGTGTTTGTGTGTGAATGAGTTCATGCATACGTGCGCATGTGTACACCAGCATTGCATTAATTGACACTTCTTTGATCCACCAGCCTCTGTTAATTGCTCTGGGATTTGGAGAATTAATTGGCCAGTCAATGTCATTATTTCCACCCCACTCGCCCTCTCTCTTTCTCTCTTTGGCCTACACTAGGGATACTCAAATTACACAGCTTAAGGGACACTTTTAGAAAATGCATGGTGACTGTGGTCAGTGAATAAAATGATAGGTTGATAGGTTTTTAATGTTTGCAATTGCAGTAACTATCAATTACATCCAAATCTTTTACCAGGTTCATTTGTAATAAGTCTTAAAAACACTTTCCATTTATTATGTATGATGTGAATTCTAACACATTTTATTTACATACTAGAATTTATATTGTGTTGCTCACATGCAGTCCAGACATAGAAGAGACAAAATTAATGGCCAGTTTGTGGTGGCTGGCTGTCTCTCCTTTGAGTATAGACCAGAGACCATATTAATATTTCAAGGCTGCTTTTCTCTTCCCGTTGCTGTGTGAACTGCTAGGAGATGCTCTGGAGAGCTAGTCTACCTGGCAAAGCGGTGTTCCCAAACCTAATGCGCAGCTTATTTTCTTCTTTTTGCTAAATTCTATTGCATGTATGTGGAGAAGGCAATCCCACTTAGCAGTGCAACAAGGTTAGTGAAAGCAATACATCCTAGATGTGGAGCAAAGAGAGATACAATTTATACAAAACGAAATTCACTTTAAGATAAAGTCTTTCTACAAAACAAAACTTGAAATGAAGTGGCCAAAATCATTTCTGTCTTGAAACAGATCACAATAGTCATATGCATGATTTAATATGAAGCGTCCGTAACGGTCACGTCCGTAACGCATTATTATGGTTGTTCAGAGCAAAGTAGTGAGATGAATTGTCTATCCTAATAAGCATAAACATAATTTAGCTTTGTAAATAAAGTTTCAAGTTATTTGCATTTATAATTGTCATATTAAATAAACTAAACCTTTAAAACGTTATGGACGTGACAGTGCACTGAAGCGTCAAGACCTCTTTATTATAGCCCTTATAAATTCAACAGGCAGTGCTGTTATGACCAAATTAGTATATTTATTTCCCAGGCATGCCTCCATCTTTCTGCAAAATGCTTACTGTTAAAATAAAGTTTAAAAAGGGCTTTGATACCTTTTTTTGAAAGCATGAAATATGGCTGGTTGAAAATGTAATTTAAGCATTGTTGCTCACCTCATATCTGGTGGATAAACTAGGCAATTTTCTTAAAATTTTTGTTAAAGCACATTAATACAGTATATTACAGACCTAAATGGACAACTTAAAAAGGGTTTTGTTCTTTTGGTTAAAACTTTATTTTTTCATGGTAAAGATGACATTTGCATGGAATTGCCCGTTATTTATCATCCATTTTAATCATATGAAATTAAATAAACTTTTTGTCAAATAACTTGCTGCACAATGAGCTTTAGCCTACTGTTAAAATTAAAACATGGATTATTCCTTAAACATTTCAGTTTTGATGATAATTTATTTGGATTAGTGTTAGTGTATTATTACATTGGGACATATCTAAATTCTAATGTACAACACAGTGTTTCCTCTAGGATTTTTTCCAGCCGTGGTGGCAGGCCCATTTCGCCAGGGGGAGGGGGCGTGGCCCATGAGTGATATTCCCATTGGCCACGCCCCCTTATCCCAGGTGTTTAAACCTCCCCTAAGCATTATAACATGAAAGGTGCCAATAAGACCGGCAAAGCGATTATGCGCATCCCATGCGCAGAATGATGCACTTGAAGCAACGCGAAGTCACAGCGTGCAGTGCTTCGCATTGAAAAGTTCAAAGCACAAAGCGAAGAGATTATATCTATCTATGCTTAATGTATTATGTCTATGCAACAGTTTATTGAGCCTTTTCTTTTAACAGTTTTAAATTTCAGTTAACTTACAGTGTGCATGAAGAACAATTCATAGTGCTCTCTACTCCAGTGCTGTAAGTTAATCTAACGGACACCCGGGAGAAAGGAATATGATTTAGAAAGCGCTATAAACTCCAGCAAGATCAAGTAATTTTATGCAAACTATAGACCTTTATCTACAAATAAAGTATTATAATGGGAACATTGATCTTGAAGAGAGTGTCGTCGTGTTACTGTCGTAACCGAATGTGACGCGCTGTTTGAATGCTGAATGGAGAATGACTGAGGAGAGATGAGTTTCCATTAACTTTAACTTAACGACTTAAATATACATTTTTACCTCACATTATGCTATTGAATGACTTTAGAAGTCTTGGAATATAGTGCGAAAACTTTATGGTGCTTTACAATGTTTTGTATGCCTTTAGTGGGGCTTAACATTAACACATACAATATCGGACCGAGAAGCTGCAGCCGTGGCGGGATGATTTTAGGTGTGGCGGCCCGCCACGGCAGAATGAATGTAGCGGAAACACTGCAACAGTAATATATTTCTGTCAAGTTAAACCGAACTTTTATTTTGACGGGTTGCCGTGAAGACATTTTTGAGTTTCTGTGTGTTTGTCATGATGATAGTTTTTCTTAAATGAAGCGGTGAAATGATCACGACGAAGTGACTTTCAGAATGGATCTAGAGCCTGGAGAGGAAGTTCATGCATTTGTGTCTTCATATAGGCCAAAAAAACAGCGCAAGCGTCACACGTGCTTCAGTGTGTGTGTGTGTGTGGTAAATGAAACTGCGCTTCGGCGGCACCATTCATTCACGCAGAACATGCAGGATTCGTTTTAAATAGTCTTTGTGGTTTAATATTCACACACTAGTCTACATCGCGATTTGATTTCAAGTGTACTGAACTGCTTTCTATTTTTTCCTCAAATGTACAAATTCCGTGAAATTCCGCGTTATACACTAAATTCCTTTATGACTGGGTTTCGTCAGCATTTTCGTTTTGAGGGGGCGAGCCCCCCCCCCCCCCCATTAACTCAACTGAACACATCCTATATTAGAATAATCTTATATATATATTAGAGGTGGGCATAGATTAATTTTTTTAATCTAGATTAGTCTAGATTAATATTGAAATTAATCTAGATTAATCTAGATTAAAATGGCTCATTTGAATTCTCCCGGAGGCATTCAGAATATGTGTGCTACCCAAATAATGACTAAAAGTAAGTCTTTGAGAATAGTTTGCCTAGCGTAGGGATGTGCATTTCTGCCAAAAATGCCATTCGAGAATCGAGGAGCAAAAGTCGAATATAAAAAAAAAAAAAAAAAAAAAACGCAATGACAGAAAGGGAGGCCAATTTCATCTTTAGCGATTTGTCATCAAACAAACTGTTTATTAATTGAACAAGTAACATGTTTTCGTCCTTTTTTTTAACATAGTAGGCTAATTGGAAGAAGAAGAAAAACAATACGCACGACAGTCCGTTTTTGCATCGCCAATGCTCGTTAGATCAAAAAATAATGTCATCATATGTCATAAGAATTTTATGTGAACCTGCCTTGTTACTGCAATAGCCTCATTTTTAAACAAATTAGTTTCAATCAATGTAAACTATTCGTGTGATTATGCCACTGCGCAATAGGGTTGCCGCGGTGAGGAAAATTTCCCACCGGTTAATCGACGTGTCACAACACCGGTAATCCCGGTGTCACCGTGGGGGGCGGGGCGGGGGGGGGGGGGGTAAATAGCTTTTAAATGCGTGCGCGTTATACTTTCACTTTCGAAATAAGCGTCAATTGGCAATTCAGCGTCAGTTGCTTGAATGGACAAAAAAAACAACAACTCGGCTCGCTGATAATAAAACTTTTATTTATAGACAGAACTTTTATTAGCATAACGAACGAATAAAAATAACCCCATGCATAGGCTGAAAATCGTCAAACTGTGGGCCCAAACAAATAAGAACCATAAAACGTTTATTAACGAATAAGAAAATAAAACAGGCCTAAATAAATTACACATATCCGCCATTATCTTGCTTTTCTGTAATTTGACTCGTTCTCATCTCCACACGTGCTAAATGGAATCCTGATGCTTGCTGATCTGTGACGTGACTGGCTCTTGGCACGCACTGCGCAGTTCAGTTTTTAATTATAATGTATGCTCTCTTCTGAACTAAATAATTGATAATTATTATTTTTAATTAATTCAAATAAATATTTTAGCAAAAACGAATACTTTAAAAAAGTCAAGACATTAAACGGTGTCACGGTGGGAAAGTGATGTCACCGGTGATGGGGCTTAAAACCGGTAACACCGTCAACACCGTCTATCGCGGCAAGCCTACTGCGCAATACACGCGCAATACACACACAATGTAAGTTATTACCTGAATGAAATGAAATCGAATGTATCGTCCTGTGGAATCATTCATTCACAGACAGCTTACGAAGATGTTCAACTAATAAAGATCTTCATCGCTGGCAAAAATATGATGTATTTGCAGATTTGCTTTCACTAGACTAGACTGTAGATCGGCCACTTCATCCAACGCTCTTGATGCTCTTAAATCTTCCTGTTTCGACTCCGAGTGTGAATTGAAAGCGCTTCAGACGATTCAGTGCGCGAGGAACTGAACAGATCAACTGATTCGCGAACCGATTTAGACAGATCAGCTGACAACTTGTTTGATGAAGTCTTTGAACAGAATCGACTCAAAAGAGTGATTCATTTGTAAATGGAATAAACTCATTTAACAACGTATTGCATTCAAATAAAGTAACGAGAGGAACGTCGCCCAACGTAACAAAGTAAAAGTACACCTTGTGTCCCTGACAGGAAAATACCCGGCTGCGCGATCTGTGACGGTAGGCGCGGCGTCATACTACACATTAGAATTGTGCGAAAATATAACGATATTCGAAAAAGCTATTTATGATCCCAACCCAACTTTGATTAACGGCGATTTTTTTTTTATCGCCCGATAAGAGTCTCACGTTAACGCAGCACGTTAACGCCGATAACGGCCCAGCACTAATATATATATATATATACACTCACCGGCCACTTTATTAGGTACACCTGTCCAACTGCTCGTTAACACTTAATTTCTAAGCAGCCAATCACATGGCGGCAACTCAGTGCATTTAGGCATGTAGACATGGTCAAGACAATCTCCTGCAGTTCAAACCGAGCATCAGTATGGGGAAGAAAGTTGATTTGAGTGACTTTGAACGTGGCATGATTGTTGGTGCCAGAAGGGCTGGTCTGAGTATTTCAGAAACTGCTAATCTACTGGGATTTTCACGCACAACCATCTCTAGGGTTTACAGAGAATGGTCCGAAAAAGAAAAAACATCCAGTGAGCGGCAGTTCTGTGGGCGGAAATGCCTTGTTGATGCCAGAGGTCAGAGGAGAATGGCCAGACTGGTTCGAGCTGATAGAAGGGCAACAGTGACTGAAATAACCACTCGTTACAACCGAGGTATGCAGCAAAGCATTTGTGAAGCCACAACACGCACAACCTTGAGGCGGATGGGCTACAACAGCAGAAGACCCCACCGGGTACCACTCATCTCCACTACAAATAGGAAAAAGAGGCTACAATTTGCAAGAGCTCACCAAAATTGAACAGTTGAAGACTGGAAAAATGTTGCCTGGTCTGATGAGTCTCGATTTCTGTTGAGACATTCAGATGTTAGAGTCAGAATTTGGCGTAAACAGAATGAGAACATGGAACCATCATGCCTTGTTACCACTGTGCAGGCTGGTGGTGGTGGTGTAATGGTGTGGGGGATGTTTTCCTGGCACACTTTAGGCCCCTTAGTGCCAATTGGGCATCGTTTAAATGCCACGGCCTACCTGAGCATTGTTTCTGACCATGTCCATCCCTTTATGGCCACCATGTACCCATCCTCTGATGGCTACTTCCACCATGTCACAAAGCTCTAATCATTTCAAATTGGTTTCTTGAACATGACAATGAGTTCACTGTACTAAAATGGCCTCCACAGTCACCAGATCTCAACCCAATAGAGCATCTTTGGGATGTGGTGGAACGGGAGATTCGCATCATGGATGTGCAGCCGACAAATCTGCGGCAACTGTGTGATGCCATCATGTCAATATGGACCAAACTCCCTGAGGAATGCTTCCAGCACCTTGTTGAATCTATGCCACGAAGAATTGAGGCAGTTCTGAAGGCAAAAGGGGGTCCAACCCGTTACTAGCATGGGGTACCTAATAAAGTGGCCGGTGAGTGTATATATATATATATATATATATATATATATATACACACACACATACACACACAAAATAAACATATTACGACTTACAATGGCACAAAATGCTGTGAATGCTCAAGCGAGTTTCGGTTCCGGTTCCCATTCAATAAAAATTATCAAAACAACTAATAAAAAATACTAGTAAGGGAAAAATGCACAATCTTTTTTGTTTATTTCTTATACTTGTCAAATTAGTTTAAGAGACTGGTAATGTCAACAAATTCAACATATTATTAAGCAATTTGTGCAAAAAAAAAAAAAAAAAATTCTGAAGGAAAATAAACATTTCTGTATTCTCTAGGATAATTTGGGACCCCTCCTAGCTTATTGTATCTCCAGCAGTGGAGAATACCCTCTCAGAAGGGGTAGAATATGCTTGAACACACATGTAAGATGTGGGTAGAACAGAATATTTGTAAAATTGGTTTGAATTATTGATTCATAAAGACTTCACTTGTTTCATTACTGGATGAATTGGCGCTCTAGCAGTTAATAAACAGAACTGCATGCGTCTTGCAGAAGAACATTGTTGCCGGAGCTACTTCTCTTTGTTTATGTCTTATGACGAGTCACACAGGTACTAGGCTACTCTGCAGAGGCTGTTCATTGTTTACTGTGGCGAGCAGGACGAGGCTAGGGCCGCGGGAGAACGGCGCGAGGCCGGTGGCGTGATTTAGCCTACTGATGAGCGACATCTGTGAGACGCACCGGTCTCGTATCTCTCACGGAGGAGCGGGGATTTTCTTAGCAATGTTAAAACGCACATCAACCGATCACTTGTTTAGCGTTCATGTAAACACTACATTCAGATTCACCATTCGGAATGAATTCAGTTAGATTGAAACAAAAGGTGTGCATGTAAACAATGAATGGCGACTGCAGAAAGCAAAAGCTGAATCCAGGACATTTTGTACGATCTCGACGGCCGGACATGTCCGGGATAAAGAGGATGGTAACCCCTACTACTCAACTTTCTCCACAGAACAAGAGCCTGCTATCTTAGCTTCCAAAAAAGATGGCCGACACTATGTGTACATTCTGTGAGTGAGATCCCACCCTCTATGGGCGGGTTGAGAACATGCGGGACAGCCCCTACTACTGGCTGTAGTCTTTAGCCTCTGGCCAGAGTTTCATCGCGTTGACTGTCGTAACCGAACGCGACGGGTGCTGAATGGAGAATGACTGACAGCCGCAGCGGAGCGAAAAGTTTACGTGATCTTGAATTTAATTACTTAAATATTCATTTCTATCTCACATTATACTATAGAATGGCTTCAGAAGACTTCTAATATAGTGCACAAAAACCTTATGGTGTTACCAAGCATAATGTTTTTGTGCCTATTGTGGGTCTTAACAATAACAGAATAGTATACGCACAATATCGGATTTGGATCGGCTTTGTCTGACCGATACCCAACCCGGCCAAGAATGGCAGTATCGGATCGGCGCATCCCTAGTTGCTACCATAGACATCAGTGTTTATACTCAAACTATAAACTTTTATCTCAGTACTTCTGTGATCATTTGAATATTTGTAACATAGAAATATCGATACTGTGTTATTGAAAAGACTGTGAAAGTAAAGTGGTTTCATATATATTGACAACTGTTCTCTCTGGGTCAACGACAGCACAAACAGATTTGAATGTTCCGGTGTAAAGTTTTTGTCATTTAGGAATAAGATAGCGTGCGGGTGTTTGAATCGAGACCGATTCCCGAATTTGAAATTCGAGATCGAAACCGATTCTCGGTTCCCAACCCTACTTATAAACTTTTAAATGCAAAATGAATAGTAGTTATTCAGATTTATGTGGTTTGGAATTGGTCAAATATGCTTGGAAAACATATTTTCAGAATATCAACTTGCATAATAATTATGCACGCACTTAATTTGTATATTCAATAAAAAGCGTTCCAGAGAGCTCGCCCCATCACTTTATATTTGGTGCATTCTATGTATTTACCTGTCGGGTACTCGAGCAGTCCGAGTGACCAAAATTCACATCCCGCTTCTGTGTTTTGGGTTGATTCACTTCCAAACATATCCAATTTGGGCATGATCCTCTTAAATATTTAGAACAGCATTTATATGCCGTGACTCCAGGCGTTCTCTCACAGAATCATTGTCTCTTGGCCGGTCACCATGTTGTGTAGTTTTCTAATCATTTCAGGCTGTTTTCTCTTTTGTCTCTCTGCCACAGTCTCTCGTCCTCTGTCCAGTTTTGGCCCAGGGCCCATGTTGGTTTTTACGCGCTGTGGTCTGTCGTACAGTTATTTTCCCAGGCAGACTCAGGCTGTATCGGTATGTGCTTTTGCCCTGTAATTGCTGTGTTTATTCTAGTCGTGTGACATGGCTCTTTAGTTATTTTCTTACCACCAGTTTTACCAATCAGGTCCTGTTGGTTAGATCACTGCGATACTGAACATCCTGTTGACTCTTGGATAGTTTGAATGAATGTTTTAAAAAGCTGTCACCAATTTGTCAATATACAGCTGGAGATGTTTGCTGCTTTTCAAATTAAGCTTATGACCTTCCTTGAACGCACGGCAGTTTTCCAAACCTGCCAGTTTAACATTGTGAGATGACAGTTTGAAGAATGAGCCATAGCTTCCAAAAGAGCAATCTTCTGCTCCACCACGGGAGTTTCCTGCTGAGCGGTAGATGTTTTGGTTTCCAGATGAAGAAGTAATACATTCAGAATGCCAAGTCAGTATCAGGGAAAATTTACCTTAAGTTGATGATGTGTCTAGTAATCAACAGTAGGGATGCAACGATTACAGATTTTCTAAGTACAATTATTGTCTGAGAAATAATCACGGTTTAACGATTATCACGATTATTATGCATCAATTAATTTCACAACACTACTAATGTATAATATCACATGAACACTCAACACTAGATTTTATTGTGTTATTTATTGCTGCCACAACACAGTACAAAATTATAAAATGGCAAACAATAATCAATCTCTTCCTTTGGAATTAAAGAGAAGTGCTTTGTAAACATCCAGCATTTTTCTTTTAAAAATAACAAATTAAGTCAAAGGCTGCAGGACTCTTTGATTGAAATAGATCACAAAAAAAAAAAAAGTTTTTAGTTTGTTCTAAATTTATTTTCAACCTGAGGTAGAAAACTTGATAACATGAAAACAATATCTTGTTGGTATTTGACTTAAAAACATAAATAAAGGGATAATAAATCCCAATGAAAATAAGAATAAACAAAGTATTTGGCTGGCTCTATTGAATTAAATGCAAGCTAAATATTAGGCCTATGTATTTCTTTTAAAAGAAAACAAATATAGTCCAAATGTTATCCACCAATATTATTGTACTTATTTTAATACTCTTTTTTTAATTATTAATCCAAATTTTACATGTGCCTTTAGAAAATCATCTATTATAATCTCATTATTTTGGTTTGTTTGTTTGAAGTTTAAGTAAAAATTATAGAAAGAAACTGAGAACATCTCTTATGCAGTGTTATTAATAACTGAAATGCAGTTAATTGGTAGTCCTAGAAGTCTACATGATCTTATGTTAGTGTTTTACACCGGGCATATTAAAACTAAAAAGCCTAACATTTACTCAACACAGACAGGAGAGAAAGCAATAGGATATTAAGTTAAATGTTCACCACTGAAACTCTTGAGAGCACATCACATTCGGTTTTCCACAGACTTGCGTAACCAAAACATTCCGCTGTTTTTTTTTTTTTTTTTTTTTTACGTTGCACTGAAAGCTGAAAGTTGCACGCCGCGTTCTCCTTTTTTCAAAGCGCTAGGGCGGTTGCGCTCCGGAGGCGTCTGTCGTTGCTCTGTTAGTTCTTGTCACTTGACCTACGGTGCGCTTGCGGCATTCTGAAAAGTTGCAACATGACATCATGACTTTGCGTAAACATACACGCCACTTTCAAGTCAAGTGGCGTGTTATCTATACGCATTTTGACTAGGGCTGGGACGGTTACCGCATTACCGCAATACCGCGGTCACGTGACTCCAACCGCGGGTCTGAGCTCGTCACCGTCATCACGGCAAAAAAAAAAAAAACATTGGCCTGCACATGTGTGCACGTTGTGTCTAATGATATGGATTCATTGATTCTAATGACATGGATTATTTCTAATGATAGTGTGTCTTACATGGATTCAAGGTTTTCTAAACAAAACTTATCAAAAGATGGAGCAAATCCCTTTCGCGAGTTGGGGAGCGCAATGTTCCATGACACATAGCATTACATTCGTAATGTGCGGATGGGCTATTATTATTTCATCCGCAACGGAACCGCAGCACAAAACTCATCATCTGTCCGCCATCCATCCACACCAACGTTTTTTGATCAATTTTCGTTTTTTGATTTTTTTTATCAGTTTTAAGGGTCTATGACTATGACCGATGCAAGGCGCTGCTGCCGCGAGGCTAGAAAGCTCTTGGCTGTTCTAGAAAGGAGACTGCGCATGCAGCAAAGATATCTAAAGGCTAAAGTCCATAGTATAGCCTATTGGCTATGTTGTATCCTCAGAATATCAGCAGTGAACTCCGTCTCCGATGGGCGCACGAGTTTCGGTTCATTTATGAGACGAGCTCCAGTTCACGCGCAAGAGATCGCACCGTCGCTTCCACATCGTCCTGGTTATATGTCTGCTATATTTGTATAATTCCAGGCAATTAGTTAATGAAACAGTGATTAAAATTAAGATACAATTTATACAAAGCGGTTTACCGCTATACCACGGGAATATCTTGCTTTTCAACCGCGGTTAGAAAAAAATCCATACCGACCCAGCCCTAATTTTGACCTATCCGTGTGTATGTCCACGCTGAAATCTTTTGCGTGTATGTCTACGCCATTAAATGTCCGAGTGATTCCGCGTGTATGTGTACGCCGTTAAATGTCCGAGCGAAACGAAGCAAAATCTATATCTACATCTGTGGAGCGATATTTCTTTTCCTAGGATGGAGAAGACTCATAAATGGTATTAACCCCAGTGACGGGTAGGTTTAGGGACGGGGTTGGGGTAGGTCTATATTTATATATACATAATACAGTAATATAACGTTAAGTCAAAGGCGTTGATAAACACGCTGAAAAGCGATTATGCGTGTTGATCGCACGCCAAAAACGGAAATACGAATTGGCGTGTCATACATACGCCATTTCATGAGATCAGTCTGAAAGTAGAGATGTTTTTATCTAGATGCGGCGCGGACGCGCTTGGAAAAAACGAGCGCGTCGCTTCCATTATGAGCGCGCATACCGCGCGCCTACATTTGAAATGACGAACTTGAGCGCGCAAAAGACGCGATATGTGAACACGCACTAAAGGTGTTTTTTCGGTGGAAATAGAGCGTCGCTGCTTAGTCCCTCTGCCATAGTGGTTGACGAGCACAGCACTTTAAGCTGGTGCACCGCTGGTGTAACTTTGTTTTCGTTTTGTTAGGTGCAAAAGTCCGTACTTTGCAGAACACTCGGTGTAGCATAGTCTTTACGATTAATTAACCGTGACGTTTTAAAGCGCGGTTAATTGTGAAATCCGGTAATCGCTGCATCCCTAATCAGCAGCGGCAGCTAGTTTACAAAATGTGGGCTCTTGGATAAAAGATTTGTTACATGACGGATGACAAATAACCTGTTGGTATTTTACCAGGAAGAAAAAAATGTTAGTTCTTTTCTCTTGTGTGGAAATGATCTGAGTTTAAAGCGTAGCACAGCATTTTTATCATTATCGGATGATAATCTTGATATATGCCTTTACTATTTTACTGTTTTTATTCTTTGAAGTTGAAATTGTCAATGTACTCACCCTCATCATGTCGTTCCAAACCCGCATTACTTTTTCCTTCTGTAGATACTGTGAAAGTCAGGTTTGGACCACAATTTTTTTTATTGCAGGGACCAAAAAAAAAAAAAAAATCTTCAAAATACCTTCTTTTGCATTCCACATAGGAAATTTGGTCAAACCAGTTTGTAACAACATGAGGAAATGAGAAATGCACTTTCATTTTTGGGTGAAATATAATTTGTCTTTTGTAGGTTGAATTTCCCCAAAAGGTCTGAATGCTGGTGCAATTATGCAAGTATTTGTTTGGCATACAGTAGGTGAAAACCTGTTTGACAACAATCATTATTTTTGTAGTTCTGCCATAGGATCGACACCTTCAGCACCTTGTACTTTTTTTCTTTCTTTTTTTATATCAAGGAAGAGAAATCAGTTTACTGCATGTTCCAAGCTGGCCTGCATATGTTCCAAAACTTGGCCACTACTCAACATGACATGTGCAACGCCTATCAGGGCTCTAGAGTGCGACCAAAATTTGTAAGGGTGCGACACAATTTTTTCCTAGGTCGCACCGGTGCACCTAACGTCCTCGCACCCGCTGCCTCTCCACGAACGAAGCTCTTGTTCTCCTTTGACGGAACTCACACTCATGGTTGGATCATATCGTGGTCTAAACCAATGAGAGACAGAGATGGGGCGGGGCTTTGCCTCTGATTGGCTGTTGTCCAGATATTTCTGTAGGCCTACACTGCTCGTGCTCCATGCTGTGTGATTGAAATTGCGGCCTAAGCACCAGAGAATCAGGCCTCGTTTAAACTGTCAGTAAATTGTGACCCAATTCCGTTTTTTTTGCTCATATGTGACAGATCCAATGTGGTCTATGACGTGTAAACAGGAAAAAAACGCATGCATTCGGATATTTTGAGATCGGTTTCAGGCCTCGTTCATATGTAGAAATGAATCAGATTTTCTGAGGCATTAGGCTACGTCGAGATGACGAGCCTAATGGTTTAATGCCTGCTAGGTTTAATGACGAGAGCAACCCCGACGCGCATCTGCAAAGGGACGGATGGCCCGACGAAACGTTGTGTCGTAGTAGGAGAGGAATGTGGACAAACGTTTACACAACATATCAAAGGTTGGCTTGCTCATCCTAAAATTTCGGACCCACTGCTCCTCGTTAAAGCCCGCCACGATCTCATGAAAGTTGTCTCTATTGCACGGATTTTATTTATCGTGCCATTTACGCCAAAAATAGTTTTTGCGTGCATATGATATGCACTTTATTGCGTTTAATACGCACATTTACAGTGCTGCGTATCATATGCACGCAAAAACAATTTTTTGCCGTATACGTGGCACGAGAAATAAAATTCGTGCTAGATACGCACTTTCATGAGATCGTGTTGTATGTTCCCACCAGTCCTGAGATCTCTCTCGCTGCGCGTTCGTCCATCTGTGCAAGAAGAACCCCATTTAAACATGTGCGATGTTTCAGATCTGTCAAGTGTAATGGGATCTGTCATGTAACAGAGGAATCGGATATGGGACACAATTTGAAGAACATGTAAACGGACGGTCAAAAAAATCGGATATAGGTCGGATAAACGACGCAAGACCTCCATTGTAAACGAGGCCACGGCAATCAGCATCAGCGAAATAAATGCAAGAAAACAGACGACGAACAATGAAAAGAAATAGACACAAAGTTTTTTCTTTAAGAAAAGTAGGCCTGTTCCCCCCAACACTCTCCCCGGTCAATGCTCCGACAACAGCCCAGACATGGAGCTACTTCAGCCATCAGTTCAGGGAAGCACTTTTAAACAGTAGCACTTTCTATTTCTATTTTGAAATGTTTTATTTTGCTTAAAATGTTTTAGTTTGGCAGCTCAGTTAAGCACTTTAAACATTTTTATTTTTTTATTTTTTTTAAGATTTTTATTTGTATATACAGTATAATTGTGCTTCAAATAAAAAAAAGTATTTACCTACACCTTATTATTCTTTAAAATCATGTACATAATATATATGAATGTAAATGGAGCGTGATAAAAAGGTGACCTTGAAATTGTGGGTTAAAGGCGACACGAGCTGAGAAAAAAAAAATTGGGTGCACCTAAATTTTGTGCTGGTGCACCTAAATAAAAAAGTTAGGCGCACCAGTGCAACCAAGGCAAAAAGTTAGTCTGGAGCCCTGCCTATTGGGCTGATTCATCATATATAGTCATGATGCTAGAAAAATCTAGAAGCTCTGGCTGTGAGTCTCAAACCCATTCTCTATTCGGCCTTGCATGAGTATGGTGTATTTTTGCTTTTGTTAATATTGAAACTTTGCATAGGGAAGTGTTTGTGTGTGTGTGTGTGTCACAGAATAAGAGAGGGCAAGGGCGTGTGTGAAATGGAGTCATGAGAATTTAGACCTAAAATAAACGGACACTTGTTTGCTGAGTCTGCAGTGTGTGTGTGTGTATGCGCATGGGTGTGTGTCTGTGTGCGCTTGTGTGTGTTTAATGGGCTGTCTGTTTTTCCATGTTCCATCTTCGTTCGCCTTGTAAACATCACTAAGACACTCACCTTGTTGGTAAGGTATTGTAAAATAAAGACACATTAACCTGGCCTACTAAGCTACCTCTCGCAGGCTGCCCAGGAAATGGTGTTTATTTCCCTTTGCGATGGCCAACAGTAAACTCTAATGTAGTTCCTTGTGTTTTTGGGCTATGCGTGGGCAGTGTGGTTTGGTTAGTGTTGGCCTGCACTCTTGCACGCGCATGTGAGCACTCCTCCCCTTCTCTCATATTGTACCACATCTCAGTATTGATTGCACGCTTCCGAGTGGCTGGTAAAAACGGCAGAATCAGTCTTGTCAAACAAGTGGTGAGGAGAGAGTCAGGCCTTTTATTTGTCCCCTCAATGTTTATGTAGCTTTTAGGCTCATTTGATAATGCTTTTAACTGCTAATGAGACTCTAGCACTCTCAGCTTATTCTTCTTCTGCCAGACGCTTTTACCCATTCATTTTATCCATTTATCATTCATCATTCAGATCCGGCATTCATAGCCCATTTTACTTTTTTTTTGTGGACCTAAGCCTTTAAAATGACTTAAATACATATATTATAGCAATGAGGAAATAATACTTGGTTCAAAATAAAGTATCAAAAGCAAGTAATCATATGGTTTAATAGAACAAAAGTGTTAAAATACATAATATAAACAATCATCTTATTTACATTATAACAAATGCCTACAGAGGGCACCAACGGCCTGGTGATTGTTGTTGTTACACATACAACATAACTTGTTCAATAGTGGCCAAACAACATTTAATTCAAATGTTCCCTTAATCTGTAATTTCTTGAACAGGAATATGTGGACATCAAAACATGCAAACTCGCGATGGACAATAGTTCACGTTTAACATTGGCGTAGGTTTACAAATCTGAAGAAATCCCAGATGAATGTTATAAGCAACCCAAACTCACAGCAAATGCAGAGATGGAATTTGAGATGCTCCACGCATGTAAATTACAACAGTTCATGTGGAACAGCATTTACTGTGAACAGAGCCGCTCTGAGACGCAGGTAACCCACATGCATGTAAATAGTTAAATCGCATACGATAGCCTCATAGCATAATTGCCTGTCATTTTGTGTTTTTTCTTGTTTTCCAAAGACATTGAAATATGACTTAGGAATTATGCTATGAGGATATCGTGCTGCATAATTAATCAAATTTCTGATCGCGATTACAATTACGGATGCCACGATTACGTAATCGCTCAAAGCCACGATTGCAAAAAAAGAGTTCACTTACATTATTCTTCGTGCTTAAGAGGTGTGTTTAGAGCATGTTACGTTGTGCGAGGCGAATCACGACTACTTCAGAGAACCCGACACTACCAGTGACGTAAGTGTATGCTGATTGGTCGAACACTCGCAAAACACCAGCACCCGCCATTTTTAAAAAGCCGTGTACACAGCCTATATATTTACTCAAACTAAATCTACGAACTTGGAAAACAGTGATAGATGGACCTCTCAACCTTTACACTAAGGAGAAAATCCAACGCAACTTTGAGGGGACCAGGCGAAACATGATTATGTATCATTATTAGGGATGTGAATTTCTGCCAAAAATGACATTCGAAAATCGAGGAGCAAAAGTCCGCAAAAAAAAACCGCACACTCACAATGACAGAAAGGGAGGCCAATTTCATCTTTAGCCATTTGTCATCAAACAAACTGTTTATTATTCTAACAATTAACATGTTTTCGTCGTTTTTTTTTTAACATACGGGTAGTTAACATAGAAGAAAAAAACAATAAGCACGACAGTCCGTGTTTGCATCGCCAAACCAAATGCTCGTTAGATAAAAAAAATAATGTCATAATGATTTTATGCAAACCTGCCTTGTCACTGCAAAAGCCTACTTTTTAAACAAATTAGTTTCAATCAAAACTATTCGTGTGATGCCACTGCGCAATACACACACATTACCGCAGGATGGCGGGTGTTCATTTCATAAACTGTGGACAATGGTAGCTTATTTAATTAATGTAGCCTTTAAATTAATGTATATGTCCAAAAAAACGGATAATGTCATCATACTTGTAGTGCTATCGTCGAGTAATAATCTGTTTGTTTGTAAAATGTATTACCTGAATGAAATAAACTTGAATGTATCGTCCTGTGGAATCATTCATTCACAGACATCATACGAAGATGTTCAACTAGATCTTCATCGCTGGCAAAAATATGATGCATTTGCAGATTTGCTTTCACTAGACTGAACTGTAGGTCCACGGCCACTTCATCCAACACTCTTGATGTTACTGTTACGACTCCGTGTCGAGTGTGAATTGAAAGCGCTTCAGACGATTCAGTGCGTGAGGAACTGAACAGATCATTCAAACTGATTCGCGAACCGATTTAGACAGATCTGCCAACTTGTTTGATGAAGTCTTTGAACAGAATCGACTCAAAAGAGTGATTCATTTGTGAATGGAGCATCGCTCATGCCCATAAAAAAGACACAGCGCGCTTGGTATAAATGACGCATTTAACAACATGGCATTAAAATAAAGTAACGAGAGGAACATCGCCCAACGTAGTGAAGTAAATGTAGCCTACTTTGTTACTACCATAGACAGTAAAGGTTAGTCTACTACCCACCTCTGTTGGGCGCAGAGTTAACGGTCACGACAATGCTCTTCTTCTGTTGTTTGTTTACACTATAAAACACTGGTATCCTAGATCGCGCAGGAGGGGGTCTCATTCATGTTAGTGACACCTTGTGTCCCCGACAGGAAAATACCCTGCTGCGCGATCTGTGACAGTATAGGCGCATGTCACATTGGAATTGCGCGAAAATATAACGATATTCGAATAAGCAATTTTATGATCGATTTTCGAACGCAGTTCGACTATTCGAAGATCGCGACTCATCCCTAATCATTATGTACTTGATTATTATTTTTCCAGTCATGAATTTTGTCATTGAGGATTTCTATAAAATATTGTGCAAAAATCTTGTCTCGTTCTCGTGAACCCAATCTCGTGTCTCGTCTCGTGAGATAAGTGTCTCGTCACACCCCTAATATACAATATATATATGTGTGTGTGTGTGTGTGTGTGTGTGTGTGTGTGTATATATATATATATATATATATATATATATATATATATATATATATACATATATATATACACATGTATATGTGTGTGTATATATATAAGCAGATATTATACATGTGCCGGTTTTCGGTAATGCAATAAATCGCGGTAATGAATATGCACGATATTGTTATCGCGGGCACTTCAAAATACCGTGAAAAATAATTTATCTGAATTTAGATTTTTAGAACGCGCATTAGCTTATTTTCCATCAACCGCTTAAAAAAACACTGCGTATATGCTGCGGAAAACACCGGCACATGCCTAGCAGATATATTATAAATGTATAAAAAAATATAATTTAAATATAACAATAATAAATTCCATGTATGCAGCTATAGCCTAAATAGCGATTTGGCAATTTTAATTTAAAGTTGACTTTGAATTAACACAGTGGTAAAAAAAAAAAATAGTGAAGATTCCCTACATGTGATTCAGTGACCGTCCTCCCAGATCTCCTGTGCTTCAAGAGAAAGCACACACTGAGTTGTCCGTCAGCAAGCTTACCCCACCTGTACTTGGGCTCGAGTCAGAATCCTGCAATCAAGGAGAGAGATCGTTTTGTGCATTCAAAGTGCGATTAAGGGTAATCCATTAACTCTGTGACGTAAGCCATATCCTCTTCAGCGTGATTTTTATATCTATCTATCTCTCTCACCTACTCATTCCTGCTCAGAACATATCGAGCAAACCCTGAATTAGACGATTTTATCTGCAATTTCAATTGATGTGCAGTCAGTGTGTGCTTATATGTGGCTAATCTGAGATTTAGAGCTGGAACTGTTTAACTAGTTTTTAACCAGTTTGTACCTTCCATCTGCCTGTTGATTCCTTGCATTTGTGTATCTCATTTATATGACTGCTATCTGATCAATATGGTTTCACTGTGATCCATGGCTGAGTTTTCATACATCTGTGTTCGTGTCACTAGCTGCTTGGTTTATTCCTCTCTGGGTTGTATTTGAGACCTCCCGACTCTACACTGCAGACAGCAGGAAAGGGAGGAAAACAAAGATGAGTGTCTGAGAGATAACAGAGAGGAGGAAGAGGACGGCGGGGAAGATACTAAGAGGAGAACATTTTTTGCTGAGAGGCCCTTATTAGCATCGCTACTACTTTTCATTACTGCTCATACTTGGGGGTCCGATTGTGATATGGAAATTAATTATATCTGAAATAGTGTAGCTTGTGGAAGAGTTTGTGAGTACTTTTAAAAGTGATTGACCTCGTGAAAATGGGCAAAATATCCCATAAACTGACATTGTGTTCATGCGCTCAACATGTATGTCTGTGATTGGCTACAATGATCAACGCTTCAAAAACATGTTGTAAATAGTTATCTTGGATGTTTTTCACTAAGCGCTTGCGCAAGATACACACGGGAGCGTTTGAAAGCAGGCGTCTATCAGCGGATCCATAATATATCCACTGATAGACGGATCCGCTGATAGTCGCCTGCTTTCAAACGGCCAATCACAGACATGTACAGTATGTTGAGTGCGTGAACACAATGGCCAATCAGTGACCTATATGGTGAGCATGTGAACACAATGGCCAATCATAGACCTATATGGTGAGCACGTGAACACAATGGCCAATCAGAGACCTATATGGTGAGCACGTGAACACAATGGCCAATCAGAGACCTATATGGTGAGCACGTGAACACAGTGCTCAAAATGCTAGAAGGAAATGCTGTTGTCATCACATTTTTTAAATGTCAGTACCTACTTGGTACAGAAGTCAGTACTTTTGACTAGTGCTGCCACTAACGACTAATTTTCTAACGACTAATCTTTCGACTAATTTTTCGATTAGTCGACTAATCTAAACGACTAATTAAAAAAAAATCAAGTGTTTATTTCGTTGTGTCCATTTTATTTTGAACTCAACTGAAGGGCCAAAACATAAAATGTCACCTGTTCAAAAACATTATGTATTAACAATCTAAGCATTAAGTATCTGCATTTCCATTAGGCTATACCATATTAGTCAGAGTCCTAATCTAATCCTCTAATAACAAACATGTATGTATTACTTAAGTTAAATTAGCTCTTTGTTCTGCCCTAAAAAATGTACAGTAAGCTAATAATGATTAGTTTATGTACATTTCTGAAAAGCATACTCTGAATAGTAAAGTAGATGCAATGCATTTTCTGTGAAAAGCGCTATACACTATGAGTCGCGCTGAAAGCAGGCAGGCACGCAGTTATGTAGCTCGCGTTTACACTTGCGTGCATGGCTGGCCCGTGCCGCGGTTCGTGTGAATGTGAAAGCAACACGGACTCGGGAGCGCTTGTTCAGGAAGTTAAGTAACCTGCCCATGCGTTTGAGCTGATTATGATGCATTCAGTTAAATAAAACACATGTAAGGGATGATAGTGTTGATGATTTACCTCGGATACGCGAGAGTTGAGTCTGCAATCAGGGCAACACATTTGGAAATCCACTGTCTCCTCAAAAGAGTCCGTTTGAAAAGCACAATATATTGACCCGCGTTCTGTTTTCTATCATGCGCCGTGCACGTTTGCGATGGCATAAGATGCACGCAAACTCAACAGGGTTCGATAGAATTGAGTGTGAAACCAGACCAACGCTGCGGGGGGCGCCGGGAACAATCGCGCTCGCGCTCGGACTGCAGCAAACGAGCCCACTGTGAAAGCTCCGTCACCTGCCTCCGCAATTTTTCATATCAAAGCAGTGAAGGCGGGCGGGAACGTGAAGGAAAATGATAGCAGATAAACCAGCAGGGCGCGCACGGCGCACAGACTGGTGTGTGGAGGTGAATTACAGTGAGCCGTTTGTGACGGGAGACCAAAAATAAATAGCGGTCAATAGTAAAACGACACGTCGACTAAAAAAATTGCCGTCGACTAATTTGCATGGTCGATTACGTCGACTAAGTCGACTAATCGCGGCAGCACTACTTTTGACAACACTATTGGGCCCCAAGTAATTTCAGCTTTGCTTTGTATTATTTTGGTGTAAATTCTCCTCAGTTCATGTATTCTGCTTTTTGAGCTACAGTGATGTCAACGTGAACCAGCATTCACTCACAATTTTACTCCATTAATGTGATGCATTTATGAAAATAGTAGGACAAGACATGACTTTATCCATTGTGAATTGATTGGATTTTGAAAAGGAGCAGTTTCAGACCTAAAGATTGTAGTTTGTTGTGAAAAGAATGACAGTTTTGTCCTAGAAATCAGGCCATATTTATCTGAGCTGCTTTATCACCCTTGATTATCTTAATGTATCCCAGTATTAGCTGTTCGTTTTATTATATATTTATCAAATATAAATGACAATACACATACATTTACATTTTTAAATATATATTTAAAAATAAGTTATATTATGGATATGTTTGTTTTGTAAATATATTAAAAATATATCTGCAGGGACTGGGTGAGAATAAAGTATCACAATACATTACTACAGCATTGTAACCAAAATACCTGTTATGCAATAAAAGTCACTTTTAATTAAATATAAAGCATCTGTTAATGTAATGCGTAAATGTAAATTATTATGCCCATATCATTTTAGCTATGTTGTATTATTGTGGTGTAACTGTCATTTTAAAACACTTTATTTAAAATGAATATGTATAGACATTGTGCTGTAGCTGCCCAGCAGCACCATGTTTGTGGTGGGTTTTTTTTGTTGCTTTTAATCTCCTAAAAGATAATTCCACTGCGATCCAATTAACGTCTGCACTGCCCTCCTATTTTAACAGTGGTAATCAGCTCGCACTAATGCTGCATGTATCAGAAGTGGCCACGCTCTCAGTCTCATCGCCCAACGCTAGAACTGTCACGCTAAGCCTCTAGAACAACGTTCCTTCCTCCTGCATCTTTCATCTGCTCTGTTTATATGACTTGCAAGGGCCATAGCACTCTTGACACCCTTGAATTGCATTTCATCCTGTGACTTTTGCCCTGTGCGGTCACCCAATCAGACACTGAGACGGGCAGCAATCTCTATCCGAGGCCCGTCCCCTCCGCTCATGATGGTGACCCATTATTGTTGCTATGGGAACAGTCTCAACTTTCCTGTCTGTGCTTCTCCCTCTGTGCCACGTCGTCATCACGTGAGCGCATGGGTTGTTTAACTGGTAACTTCTGCTGTGCTTTGTTAAAAAGCAAACAAGTTCAAGATGAGAAAGGAAATGCTCCAGCTGGCAGGATCGAGTGAAATGGAAGGTCAAGGTGGCTGTCTGATGGGGGATTTTCTGAATTAGGATAGTGGTGTCTGTCCTGTGATTTAAGGATAATCCTCTCAAAAGTAACTAATCCGCGCTCCACTGGTTAGATTGTTGTTATTGTCCCTCGTTCATTGAGAGCATTTACCGTCAGCACTGTACCAGTATCCGCAAGTCACGAATGAGCGATAAACTGGTGAATCCCAGAAGCAGTTTGCGTCATATTTTATCCTGAATCAAAAGGGGAAAATATTAAATTGTTGTGCATAAAAACATAACCTTTTAATGCCATTTATTTTCATGACACCATGACAAATCAGGAACTTTCTTTGCAAGGCTGAATGCATGTTTATGATGAATATCCTTAAAATATATATCTCTTGTGATCTTTCTTGTGTTTTCTTCACCGCGTGATATTGATTTGGTTATGAAAATACTGCTTTGTTGGAACAACTTCTCCCTTCAAAGCAAATCATATTATATTTATTCATGGTGATAAAGCTGCTATTTGAGTTGTCTCTTTATTATTTACTCTAGTTATACTTTTGTTTACTTTGGCATGAATGCCTTTCAGGAGCTTTCAAAGGCATCAATATAGCTGCTGTTCTATTTGCTTTATATTTATAAATACATTTCCTTGCATTGCGCACTCTAAAAAGGTCAAATCTTTCTATCGTTCATTCTGTTTTGCACCTTATCTAACCGTTTGCCTTCCTGCCTCTGTTGTCCAGGTTTCCTCTTGTTCAAGGATTTCTGCATGAACGAGATCGACGAGGCCGTTCCACAGCTGAAGTTTTATGAGGAGGTAAAATGTTTTTTTCTATGCAAGCAAGCATCTGTATGTTGTGGCATCTTTGTGGTAATTGTGCATGTTTTTACTAAAGATTTTTTTTGTATTTGACCTGACTTATCATCATGCTGGTTATGACCTGCAATGACATGGCTAATCGATACGTTTTTTTCCCATTCCATTGACCAAAACAACACCATGTGTCCTATTAAACAGCGTGGGATTGTCTCTGAAATGACGGTAGTCTTGTTTTGATCTTTTCAGATTAAAGAGTACGAGAAGTTGGATTCAGAAGAGGAGAGGCTAACGAGCAGTCGGCAGATTTACGACGTCTACATAATGAAGGAGCTTCTGTCGTGTTCACATGTAAGAAAAAAATGTCAGAATCTATAAAATGGTCACTAGCAGCCGTTTCTCATTTATACGACATAGGGCTGCAAAATTGATAAATATTCAAGATTTTGTCTCTGCAATTCAGTTCTAATATTGCAATATCTAATTTAGATCTGCTACTGTCATGTCAAAGCTTTCTATTCGCTACATGATTATTTGCAAGGTCAAACAGTGATCCAACAACTAATCAGTGAAGATGAATACTTGCATTATATATAATAATTGTGTAAATAATAAACTATATATTTATGTATCTTTTTTTTTATTCATAGAATTTAAAGAAAAAATTATTATTATAAATGATATTTTGTTATAATGTTGTCAAGTCATCCTCATTTCTATAGCACTTTTAACAATGTAGATTGTTTCAAAGCAGCTTTACAGAGATAAACATATAATTTAAGGTAACAGAGATTGGTTTGGTGTTATAGCGGTTCCCGAATAATGGTATCTTCCAGCCAAAGCCCGTTTTGATTGACTCACCTCCGTCGAAACGATCACTTGCCATTAAATTAGGGCCGCTAAGACGACACCGTTCTCTCTAAACTGTTTATATTCATTAGCCCTAATATGATGCATGCAAAGGAACATGGTTCTATAATGCTGCTAGCTGGAGGGATGATGTTTCTTATTGTCCTCTGAAGATCCGGAGACTCAAATGATTTCTGCTGAGAAAAACAAGAGTACCATTAGCCTCCGTCAGTCTCCAGTAGTAGCTTTTCAGAAACAGGAAGCCTGAATGAACCAACACAATGGCTTATAGGACACTCAAGCCCTGTGTGATTGTCACACTGTTTTATGTTGTGATAACCAGGAATGCTTAGGAGGTTAATGTCGATGCTTGACGTTTATTCAGGGGAAACTGTTCTTGTTGTTTTAGTGTTTTGACCTCCCTTATCGCAAATGTCACTTAATCTACCTTCCTTTCTCACAGCCCTTCTCTAAGAAGGCAGTAGACCATGTCCAGACTCACCTAGCAAAGAAACAAGTTCCTCCAAATCTCTTTCAGGTAAGTCCCCCAACATGATATAATCGAACCCGTTTTTCCGGGTGCAGATTGGCTTTTGTGCATTTAACACAAAGGAAGTAAAGTGTTTAGAAAGCAGGGACTCACAACAGATCCTGATGCATTTGTTTGCTTGTCTCCTTCCAGCCATACATAGTTGAAATCTGTGACAGTCTTCGAGGAAAGATCTTTCAGAAGTTCATTGAAAGGTGACACAGACTACTACAAAGCGAATAAAAATTCAAATGTTAATTTTTAAGGTTATTTTGTTGCTTGGGAATGATTATAACATTAAAACCTTTCTATTTGTTCTATAGCGACAAGTTCACGCGTTTCTGCCAGTGGAAGAATGTAGAGCTCAACATCCATGTGAGTTTTTTTCTTTTTCTTTTTTTCTTACGTTTTGGTCCCTTGTGCTTTATTTACCCAAAAGTTATTCATGCACCTTTAAAAACTTTTGAAATCTTGTTTTATTTAATTGTTTTATTTTTGCATGTAGTTGACCATGAATGACTTCAGCGTGCATCGGATCATCGGTAGAGGGGGTTTTGGAGAGGTGTACGGATGCAGAAAGGCGGACACAGGGAAAATGTAAGTGCTGTTGTAAGGATGAAACCAAAAAGAAGCTTCTTTTGGGTTCGGATAAAAGGATGTGCTTGCTTACTGTGTGTGTCTCAGGTATGCCATGAAGTGTTTGGATAAAAAGCGGATCAAAATGAAGCAGGGCGAAACGCTGGCGCTCAATGAGAGAATCATGCTGTCGTTGGTCAGCACCGGGGTGAGTGACATGTTCACAAGTGCAAACTCAACTCGTCGTCGTACTCGGACTGCACAATTAACATCCCTGTCTCATTTGTTGTACCCTCTCCATCTCTTTTTCTCTCTGCAGGATTGCCCTTTCATAGTGTGTATGACATATGCCTTCCACACCCCTGATAAACTGTGTTTCATCCTGGACTTGATGAATGGTAAGGGAAGCCATCATCTTTTTGGTCTAAAGGCCTGTTCATGCCAATGTATAAGAGTCCAATTTTTATACTAAGACTAGTTTAATGCCAAAACCTAAAATACATCATATTTTCGGTACACAAAACACTAAAGGGGGTCGCACACCGGACGAGAAGCGCAGTGTCGCATCGCGCCACATGGTTAAAATTCAAACACATTGTTTTCAATGAGTGTACTCACACCAGCGCCCAGCTATGAATCAGGACTGCTGTACAGACATTATCTTAATTTCATAATACCCTTAAACAATCAATATTGTTGACCACAAACTGACAAAATGTGTGCATCCGGTGTGCAATACCTCTAGACGCTGCGTGGCGCTTCTTGCCCGGTGTCTTACTGCTTTAAGACTCCAAATAAAAAAAGCAGAAGTACAATGCTTTGGACTCTGTGTTATGAGTTCATATTAATTTGATTTTATGTTTTGTTTTAGATTCATGAGCATATTTTTGTGCTATAGTTTAGATAGTCTCACCAATCCAAGCCAACACCACCCAATGTGAAATGGCCATTTAAGGGCTCTTATTTTGGCCTTCCTCTATACCTCATTGTCAGCCTGAACATGGGGCGGAGCTTCCTCTTCAGACACACTTACACTTCCTGTATCTGCGCTGCAGCACGGGCCACTTCTCTTAACGTCCTTCTTGATTTGTGAAACAATCACATCACGCACTTCAAAAACAGTGGCTTTAACTCCACAAAAGCATTTAGACACTCATGGATCTAGTCGTAATAACCCTTCCTACATATCAGAATGATAAACATTTTCCCAGAATTCTCAGAAATGGACACTGTTCAAGTGGCTGTTCATGTGACATCTCAATCAAATTACAATAATTATTTAAATTCATACTGGGTAGAATAGAAGATCCTTAACCGACCTACAACTTGAAATATAATTAGAGAGGATATATGATTTTGCAAACTGCAATTAAGTATAAATGTCATAAATGTCGATTAGAAATCAAATTTTACAGGGTTTATTCAGTATTTGTTTTTTTGTTTGGTTTTATTATTTAATTTTTATCTTGTTTTATTTTATTATGCACTTTTTTTGTTACTTAAGTTACTTTAATTTAGTGTTTGTTTGTTTTTTTACTCCTACGAACGACTGAAAAAGTAAAGAAAATGAATTGGTTACATGGTGTGGAATCCCTGATCTTATATATTTATAATGCAGTTTAATAGTTTGATTGTACTTGTCTTTCAGGCGGCGACCTTCACTATCACCTATCTCAGCACGGGGTCTTCAGCGAGAAGGATATGCGTTTTTATGCAGCTGAGATCATACTGGGCCTCGAACACATGCACAATCGTTTCGTCGTCTACAGAGACCTCAAAGTAAGTTCATCGCCATCCCAGTCGTTCTTTTTCACACTGAAAGGATTGTTTGTACTGTCCTCTGTCACTGGAAAACCTGTTCTTGTGATTCCCTGTTTCCGCTAAAAAGGGAAAATGAAATGTTCCGTTAGAGTTTGTGTATTTTGTAACGTAAGCTTGAATCTGTTCTACGTCGTCGTCTGAGGTTATTTTTTATTAAGTTTGGCTGAGCTGTCTCTCTTGGCAGCACTGTTTATTGTCTTTAAACAGAAAAGTACGTCATGTGACTGAGCGAGTCGACCTTAACCTACAGTCCCAAACATAGAAGTTAGGCTTGCATTGCGATGACCACTAATATCATGTCATTTGTCGACCCTCCGTGTGGAAGCAGCAGGAGTATAGTTATGCAATCGTTGTGAATTATGCAATTTTAAGTGAGATGTTTAGGCTTCGCGCTGCCAGATTGCTGAGGATATGCAGGATCTTCCCTGGCAAGC
Source organism: Rhinichthys klamathensis goyatoka (assembly GCF_029890125.1). NCBI lineage: Eukaryota > Metazoa > Chordata > Actinopteri > Cypriniformes > Leuciscidae > Rhinichthys > Rhinichthys klamathensis. The sequence continues at coordinate 118,319 of NW_026606711.1, forward strand.
TCCTGAAACGGGAGACTGCACATGCGAGCAGGGTGCATTCTGTGAGCGAGCAATCCTGTTGTTTTTCAGCAGTATCACTGCTGTTTTGTGTAGAAGAAAAACTCACCATGAAATAGATCACGTTTGCTTGCTTATACCTCTGAGCAACGTTCCTGAGAACCTTGATGCATGGGAAGATTTTCAGTGTGAAATGTCTATAACAGGGATAGTTCACCCAAAAATGAAATTCGTTATTGTTTACTCGCCGTCATATCATTCCAAACCTGTATGCTGATAATTTTATGTGGAAGATCATTTTTTAATAATCATCATGCAGATCTTTTTATAACACCAGTAGTTTAATGCTAATATATGGCCTAATAGGAAATCTCATTGGTCAAAATCCCTGTATATTGTTATATATATATATATATATATATATATATGTTGTTGTTTTTTTATAAATGTTTTATGTTTTTGTTTATTTTTATTTTTTTTTGCTTTGTTTTTCATGTTTCTATCGACTCGGCCGTCATAGTGACAACAGCCAATCACATTACTTTTCTGGTGTTGCATGAACGCAATTGGCTAGCGTCAGCTCTAGGGTATTTGCATAGGCGATCTGACACCTGCGTTGGCGCTTGAAAAGTTGAACATTTTTCAACTTCTGCTGCGAGCAACGGCAGCCATAATTCAGTTCGGCAAAGCACGACGTCACCCATTCAGAGTAAATTAACGCCGACGCCCCGTGTGAATGCACTGAAACTAGTAGTAAAGCGGAAGAGACGACCAGTTCATGTGCGCTCCGCGCTGCCACTTTGCATTACTGGGGCACTAAAGCAATCTGTTCCTCTACATTAAAGAGTGCCAACACAGTGTTTATTGTTTGAATTTCGTAATAAAATTGACAGAATTTGAAAGCTGAGACTTTACAGAACTAACAAAGCACAAAGCTAATTGGGATTTGTTGGATGGGAGGCTCGGTACAAAGCTTTGTTCATTCATCAACTGAAAACGGCATAGGCTGAAAGATTGTTTCTTGGGATTTAAGAATCGATATTGTTCTTCAAAATGGGAATGGGAATTGTGCACGCTTTCCGTTGTGTACATGGTCATTGTTTTTTGCTGGAAACTTTTGGCTTTGCACTTAGACAAAGTGTTACACTATTGCTGTATTTTTTTTTTCTTCAGTAAATGTACTCCATTGAATCACAGTAATGCACAGTAATTCTGTAGGTGTTGCTTACAAAAAGACATTCTGTTCTTTATCAGGCTCTTAAAAATATGTTTTTTGACTGTCCTAACCTCCACATCATTTGCTGTTCCCCACAGCCTGCGAATATCCTCTTAGATGAACACGGACACGTTCGCATCTCTGACCTGGGCCTGGCCTGCGATTTCTCCAAGAAGAAACCACACGCCAGCGTGTAAGTTCCTCTTCTCGAGGGATCAAAACCACATCTTTTATTAGTGTAAAATAAAAATGTCTCTTGTTTGGGGGAAGTATGATTGCTTCTGTTCTCTGACAATGGTTCTCTGAGTTGACACAAGCTCTCCGTTGTCTCATACTCATGTTTGAGCGTATTGGAGCTTTTTGCAGTAAGTTATAAAATCTTAAACCAGTCTAATCTGTTTTTTCTTTGTGCAAGTATACAAATGCTTTAACCAATGAATTGCATAAGCAATCATGTTATACATGCATGTGGTGTTTGCGAACACATACTTGTATACACTATGTTTCAGTGTTATTTCAGTGGCATTTTATCTGAATTGTTCAAATGAATCATTTTATTTTGTAATCCATTTGTTCATTAGAAAAATGACACAACTTGACAAATCAGGATTTTTTTCTTTTGAAATGACCTCAATGTACCCTTCTGCTCAAGAGTTCGGTTAAAAAGCTCACATTTATTTGATCAAGAATACAGTAAAACCGGTTGCATTGTGAAATAATATTACAAATTAAGACAATTGTTTTCTGTTTAAATATATTTTATAATGTCATTTATTCTTGTAATGCAAAACTGAAATTTCAGCATTACTGAAATTCAGAAATCATTCTGATTTGGTGCTCAAGAAACATTTCTTCATATTATTATTATTATTATTATTATTATCTTTGTTGAAAACAGTTGTGCTGCCTAATATTTTTGTGGAAACATGATACTTTTTTTTGATGAACAGAAAATTCAAAAGAACAGCATTTATTTGAAATGGAAGTGTGTGTTAGAGGCTAAGTTTAAGTTTATATTTTCACTCGCTTAACACTGACCGAGCGCTTGAGAGTTTCGTTCTCCGTCAATCCATCTGTACTATTTATATGCAGCTCAATGCAGCGTACCTGTATTTGACAAAATAATTTATATTCTAGTAGTATTATCTTTTAAAATTTTATATTATCTATTACTCTAATCTATTTTTTACAGTAAATGAATGACCAAAAATATCTTAAGCACCACCACCAGTCCTAAGTTCAGTTAAAATTAGGGCTGAACTATTTTGGAAAATAATCTAATAATCTTTTTAAGTTCGTTATCTTCTGTATTATTCGACAAAGACAAGCAATAAATCATTGTATAGTAGGGATGGGAATCTTTAGGCACCTCATGATCTACTTTTTTTGTAATTAATATTATTAATAACAGTTAACTTTATTTGTGTAATTATACGCATATTTAAAAATAAGTATTAAAAAACATGTTAAAGGGTTAGTTCGCCCATTTAAGACATGAAGTTGTATGCAATCCTTACCAGCACTATAGTGCATACACACTGACCCACTCTGTTGTCACCTCGCTGGTCAGAGTTCTGGCCGCTGGAAGTTTTTCAATAAAGTAGGCTACTCCCGGTTATTTTCCGGGGTCACAAAACTGCGTTTTTAGTTGAAAAAATGATTTGCGTTTCAAAGCTTGATTAATTTACCACACAAAAAACACGCCGGTCAGAATTCATACCTCAGTTTTAATCGGCACTATTTTCTATCCATTTCTATCAATCCGCGCTGCTGTCAACGTCAACAGTGCGCACGTTCCGATCAGCTGTTCCATAGTGTTTACACAATCGATTGACAACGACGTAAAAAGTATTAAATTAACAATGGTGCGAACTTGTAAATTCCCTGGCTGTGACCACAACGATGTGCCGGGATCAAAGTTCAGATTCCATCGTTTTCCTGTTTCGAATATAACTGAGACAGCTTTGGCTGGTTGCCATCGGCTACTCGCTCGATTAACGGTCTTTTTGGCCTAGCAAACTTTGTAGTTTTTTTTTTCACATGCTCTTGCAACCGGACGTGGCATGCGCGGTGCTGCGCTATGAAACCCATTCATTTCAATGGCTTGAGCCGCGCGAGGACGTTTTGTTGCTTCGTCGACCAAAGCGCAAGAGCAGCGGCGCGCACACCACGGTCAAAATTCAGAATAGTTCAACTTTAGCCATTGTGACGATTACCAGTGCGGCCAATAGAAACGTTTTGGCATCCAAAAAGTTTTGAAACTGGCGTAGCGCCGCGCATTCCGCGTCCTGTCTGAAAGCACCGGATCTAGCTAGACCGGAAACACACTTGTTGCGAGCCGGCCAAATAGTAGGTTAACGTTACGTTTTGAGTGGATGACGAGCGCGAGACGCCGAAATGGATGCCAATAAGATTCTGAATTGAAAGTTTACTTTTAAAAAGTTGCCAAATGGTCCCATTGACAACACCAAAGTGATCTGTGTGTTTTGTCGTTGTAAACTGAGCTATCATCATCGCAGCACGTCCAGTCTGAAATACCACTTGATGGCCAAACACACACACTCACACACACTCACACACACACAGCTGATGCGAATTCTCCGCCCCCTCGTCAATATCAGTACCTCGTCATATTTCTTTCACCCTTTTATTGATGGACAGTAGGGCTGGGCGGTATGATGGTATATATCGTTACCGCGGTAGAAAATGTCAACCGTAACAGGTTTTTTTATTCCGTGTATACCGCGAAATGCAAATAAGTGGGCGTGGTTAACTCGCGTGCAACGTGCGTAAGACTGAAACACTGAGAATTGTAAAAAGAAACACGGAGAAAGCAGATCAAGAGGATCCACAAAGGAATTACATTTTCTAAAGGGTTGTTGTTGTTAACGTGATATTTTCGGGGGGAAAGGCACAGCAGTTAACTAGAGCAGTGCAGCACCCAGGCTACAGATTAGTGCACGCTCGCAACGGGGAAAGCTGGACAACAACAGTTATCAATATCGTAACGAATAGAAATAACCTTAAATAATGCATAGTTATCTGCATCTTTCCGTCTCTTATGTATAGTTTTTAAACACGCAAACACCTTGGCGCCCGTGAACAACCTGCTTGTTAACTCTCTGGGGTCGGCGGTCTCGCCGGCGATACCAGCTCACTTTTTTCCTTATCAGTGCAAAAGAGACTCAAATTACTCTGTTAATTTTGATCTTACATATAAGTGTTGTACATCATTCGATCCTGTTAAGTTTGTATTTTTTTTGTGGAACCTCATAATAAAAACAAAGTGTTGTGCTTTTCGCCTAATAAAGAAAAATAAACATGATACGCATTCTGCGTTCTCTCTGTCAGTGAAGTCCATTCTGAAACGCGTCCGAAAAATCATCTGTAACTCTGCAAATACTCAAACAGGTATACAGGCACACAGGCATGAAGCCTGAATTATCTTCTTTTAAATGAAGTAATTTATGTAAAAAAAAAAATTTCTCATTTTATGTAATCTGTACGAAAAGAGAGAGATGATAGTCGTTCTCGTCTCAGCTCATTAAAGTTAATTTGACCACGCCCACGGAGCGCGCGCTCTATTCAAACACAAATGCTCTGAGGCGATCCACGCCCACATCAGCTGGATAACCACCGAAAGAGACTCAGATTTACGACGCTGTGAGGAATAATAGTACTATCTTAATAATAATCCTGGAAAAAATTACCTCAGAAGTAGGCTACAGGTAGTTTCATTCGGAGGAGCAAGCAGCCGAGGAAATAGGTACATTCTTTATTTTCAAGTGCTTTGTGCTAATCGCGATATGGAATAGTGTCTGTAAACAAAAAGACTGTTTGAATCGCGTTTTTGTGTGTGAATGAATGAACAGCTTTTACCTAACTATATTCCAATACTGAGATGAGTAAAAATCGACTGAAATATGTTGAAATAAAATATTTTTGTATAAGCAACGTATTAAACTGCAAATTAACATTTATATGTCCTAATCATAAAAACGATATGTTACATATGAAAGACAAGATGTCGTTTTTACTGTAAAATACTGCCACATCAAATAAGCTTGTTTGCTAAGATGTTATTATAGTGTTTGTTCGATGGTAAGCTATATTCAAACTAATTAATCCGCAACTGTGAAATATGTATGATAAAATGTATACTTTAGTACCTATATAATACAAAGAAAGATTACATTTGAAATATAGTTAAAATTTTAATTGTTGTTGTAATTGTAACCTTTTTATTAAAATAGCAAAAATAAATGTAGGCTACATATAAATAAATCTTAGGTAAATCTTAAAAGCTCAATATAAGCCTCCTCTTTAAATTATTTGTATTGTGTTTTATTAGTGACACATTTGGGATACATTCCCAAACTTTCTGTAAAAACAGTATGATAATTAACTGCACAATTACTAGAAATTTTTACATTTGATATTATACAATTTCCAAGCACAATTTGAAAAATAAATAAATAATTGGCACTGTGAACCAATTTTGTATTATATAGGCATATATATATATATATATATATATATATATATATATATATATATATATATATATATATATATATATATATATATATATATATATATATTGTCATTGCATTCTTGTGGCTCAGTGACACACCTGAATGAAAGGGTCATTAGTATGCACCCCTCATTATGCGCTCATTATGCGGGCCCATTGTCTTCTCAGGTGTGAATCACAGCAGGTCACACCCCTGCGCATATTGCCTTTCCAAACAAAAAGTGTCATTTTTATATTTAAACCAATCTATTGTTTTATGTGAATGATAAGGCAGGATGATTTTCAGATCATTTTGAAGAAAAAACTCTAGGCGACAACATCCATTAGTCAAAAGTCTTGTGGACAGATATTTAGTATGTGTTTTGTGGCCTTATTTCAGAAACTTTAAGTTTTAGTTTTTTCAATAACCACGCATAAACAATATTCTCTCAAAAATACAAAAATGTACATACATGTTGATAACACATTATGGTAGCCCTGTTTGTGCTAAATAGAGTGTAATTACACCTTTGCCAGTAATATGTTTATAAGCAACTGAAAAAAGCACAAATGTCAGAGTATGTCAAAACATCTCAAGGACCCCAAAAACACCTTGGACCCCAGAGGGTTAAAGTGAATGTATAATCCTGTAGCCTATCTGAGGCAAAATTACTAAATATGCATCGCGAGTTATATATTTCTAACTCCAAACAATTGGCCACCGAACCAGCTGATAAAATCTTCCTTTGATTCGATACGTGATTACAACTTGACACTCAAATTAACCGATCGCATTTTACTGATGCAGAAGACGCGCGCGTGCACACGCACTGAGGGAGCGCGGTGTTCACCGGGCTATGGTCAAATAATGACGCAGTTACAAGGTGTGTATAATTTAAACTAGGCTACTTAGTCAACACTAACAGTAGCTGCTGTTCGGTTTTCAAACTGCTGCTCTCCTGCTAGTCACTTCTGAACTTCTATTGATTAAAGCGCAGGGTGACGGGTTGCCAGATATCACAAAAAGTGCAAAACAAGCCCCTTAAAACGCAGTGTAGCCTAAGCAGATATGGCAAAAATGTACCGGGGAACACATTTAAACAACTAGTATTACTATCCTACAAAATTAAAAGGAAGTAACTAATTTATCATGAATAGAATAGTTCAATATAAAATATTCAGATATTATAAACTGATTGATGAAGTAAAGCATAACATGAGATTGAAAAATGATTCAGAAACACTTTATTTAAAGTTTAATTGCACCTATGAGTTGTATTTAATATCAATCAGTTGGGGGCAGTTTATCTAAAAGTTGATGAGTGTGTTTTGTTTATATTTAGCTATCTAAATAGTTTACCAAATAAATAATTGACCAAATAAGAGAAAAAGAAAACAATGTGAAGTACTTTTCATTTCTAAAGTATTTGGGTTTATTTATTATACAAAGCCCTTTTTGTCGATTTTTCGAGAATAACTACATATATAAATATCTATATCGTGAAATATATCGTTACCGTGAAATAAAATGAGTCATACCGTGAAATAGAATTTTGGTCATACCGCCCACCCCTAATGGACAGTGTTACATTGTGTGAGAGATTATTTGCTCCAAGTGAAAATGTTTTAGTGTGAAATTGAACACAGTATTGTCAATGTTGTTTTCAATAAAAAACATTTGCACAAAGCAAGCCGATCCACTTTTCCATGTTGATAAGAGCATTAAAATTAGAAAAAATAATGGGACAAAAAGAAATCAAGAGACATTTAGAATAGATAAAAATGTGCGATTAATTGCAATTAATCGTGAGTTAACTTTGACATTAATGCGATTAATCGCGATTTAATATTTAATCGTTTGACAGCACTAATATATATATATATATATATATATATATATATTAGTGCTGGGCAACGATTAAAATTTTTTATCGCGATTAATCGCATGAATTTATTGCGATTAATCGCAATTGTTACACGCAAGAGTGAATAATGAATTCTAAAGTAGTGTATTGTGCACTTTTGATTTAAATATACTGCTATATACACAAAAGTGCAATAACATGTGGTTTGCAAAAACTTTAAACAAATAAGGTGCTTTATACCAGCAGTATTCCCACAGTAGCAATAACATATTTATTGAAAATCTCAACTTAAACATTATTGTAATCAAATCAAATATTAAAACAAAGCTATGTCACTGACAGGGCATTATCTTTAATCTACCTTGTTAAAACGAGTCCAGTTTTCTTGTTTTTTTTCTGAACAGGTATCAACAGGTATCTTTTATCAGGGAGCAGCAGAAACAGTCTATGTAGTCAGAGGTCATGACCCAGTGATGGAGTACTCGAGTCCTGGACTCGGACTCGAGTCCGACTCGAGTCCTTATTCTCTGGACTCGAGTCCGACTCGAGACTCCATGCTCGGGAGTCGTGACTCGACTTGGACTCGCGGACTGATGACTATACTTGGACTCGGACTCGAAAATATAAAATCGGACTTGAGCATTCATCAAATGAATGACGTTGTTTCTGACTAAATAGGTTATAAAAATTTGATATAAGATGTTAAACTTTTCCTGTTTCGGGGTCCAAGACCGGCCGTGATCTATTTTTTCCCTCACAGACACTGCTACCGCTCGCTCTCCTTGGTTGACAACACACTCACTGACGTCACTCACTTTACGCTGCATTCTCGTGAGAGAGATAACGTAACACTTAACACTAGATAAGTTCCTCTACATCTAATCAGCAATTTCGATTTTGGCACGCTTTGCAGCAGCTGGGCTGCCCACTAAGGAGCGAACGTACAGTGACGTGACATAACTGCCAGATTTAAACTATGCTTTCGTGCTATGGCTGGCGCTGAGCCAAATTCGGACGCGCTCAGCGCTTAATCCCGCTTATCATACACAATAACACAATAATGTTTATTTTAGCTAACAAACTAGACGGCAACCTTGACTATGTCACACATCGCAACCACTCTTTTCCTGCAGAGTTACAACTGCTTATAGCACTGCATTTTCTGGGGGGTTTTGCCGCAGTTACATTGGGATTTAGTTTGCTTTTCAAAATTTCAAAATTGTTTTTCTTTTACCATATTCGTCAAGAAGAATGCATTTCTCCTCCTCTGTCCAATTAGGCTTTCTTTTTTGTTTTCTTTATCCATTCCAGTTGACTGATCATCCAAAAATGTATTTAAACAATTAAATAAATATAATCGTGCCACAGTTTAGGTAGTTGACAATGATTTGATAAGGTCAAAGGCAATTCTAGTGATAGGCTATCATACACATTTCTAGCTGCAAGAAAGAGTGCCTGAAAAATGTTGCTTGATTTGGCTTAAGTGTATATAAGTTCGACTCGAGACTCGACTCGGACTTGAACTCAGGTAATGGTGACTCGACTTGGACTCGACTCGGACTCTTCTTTGGTGACTCGGACTTGGACTCGGACTCGAACACTGGGACTCGAGACTCGACTCAGACTCGACAGTTGGTGACTCGACTACAACACTGTCATGACCACTACTACAGATATAAGTCGACCAACGTTACTTCTCTGATAGTATGACATGGTTTCCCACGTACACTAAGATTACATTAAAAAGATGTAAAGCCCAATTTATACTTCTGCGTCGAACTCACGCCGTAGCTACGTACCTGCTGTGAGTAGTGCGCGTACCCTGACGTGCACCTCTCCAAAAATTTAACAATGCGTCAATTCTACACGTAGCCTACCGCAAGCGCTGTGATTGCTAGAACCGCTCCCCGGGTTTCACATGCATGCTCCCTCTGCATGTGTAATTGCTCGTCAAGGGGGACAACGACGCAGAAGTATAAATAAAAACCAACGCGTAGTCTATAGCGTAGAGGCTCCGGCGTAGGTCCGACGCAGAATTATAAATCAGCCTAGCCCTAGAGTGAGGTGAAGTGGTCGAGCACAGGTGCAGCGACAAGCGGGTGCGTTCCTGTGAAATGTTGCGGTCATGCTCGCCTCACGCACGCGCGTGTTGAAGTTGAATTGTCAATAGCCTAACTTTTTGTAGCTACACGACGCGCAGCACAAATCATTGGAAGAGAGACTGATCCTCGGCTCGCTGTTTGTGAGTTTCCACAATCTAAATAGTTATCAGGACGTCATCAACAGAAGGGAATTCACATGGCAGAGCACCTCCGCTAAACTAAACGCAGGCCTATCAGGTAAGGTTATGTATAATTTTAATTTAAGTTAAAAAGGCTACAGCTGCGTAGCGCACAGAAGCCGTTGCCATGGTTACTATCCATAGAGCGCCTGTCATTCACTCGCGGAGCGCTGTCACCCTTTCTGTTCACCTGAGAGAACCTGCCAAAGCCTCTCCACTGCTTGTTTGGGTGGGTTATTTGCTGGCTGACCAACATCCCACTCCTCCTGTGATCCATGGTTTGACTGTAGGCCTATGTGTATTCAGAGCCAGTGAGCAACGGACTTTCAAAATAATAATAAAAAAATCTGCATTAACGTGCGATAAAAAAATTGTCGGCATTAATTAAAAAATGCGTTAACGCGATAATAACGCGTTAACTTGCCCAGCCCTAATATATATATATATATATCAGTCTGGCGAGTTAAATAAAATATTTACTAGCCAATGGCGATTCTATTCCCAAGGTGTGCATAGAGGGTTGAATAGAAGAGACATTTATAATGTCACAAAAGCTTTCTGTCACTTTTGATCAACAAAAATCAGCGTCATTGCTGAACAAAAATAATTTATTTAAAAATAAATCACTACCCCAAACTTTTAAATGGTAGTGCTGGTGCAATAAGCAGACAAACTGATGTTTGCAAAGCAAAGCTGAAACGAAGTTCTTGTGGATATGATGCTATAGCTGTGACAATTTAACATATTTACCCCCAACGTTTACATGTCAGCACTAATTTAATGTTCATTTCAATAAAAAAAAGCAGTTATTCAACAAATGTGCTCATTTAAATATAGACGGTACAATCTTAAAGGCACAGTAGCAAAAACATCATGGTAAATTCAAAGGGTCAGAGAGAGGATGGAAAACAAAATTAAAATGCATAACAAAATTAGTTTTTGGGAGAGTGGACTAATGTAGCAGTTCTTTTGACTGTTTGTGTTATGTATAAGAATGAGCTTTGTTATGTTTACAGTCAGTGTGTGCTCAGCCTGGAGGGGTTGTACAGTTTGATTTTAATGTGCATTAATTGCTGTGTTTGCAGAGGTACCCATGGCTACATGGCACCTGAGGTTCTGCAGAAAGGAACAGCGTACGACAGCAGCGCCGACTGGTTCTCTCTGGGCTGCATGCTGTTCAAACTCTTGCGAGGGTAAGACCACCCTCTGCAGCGGCCCGCTCATGAATTCTTTATCTCTCTCTCTCTCTCTGTCTGTCTGTCTGTGTTTCTCACCTGTTTGATGTGGAGTGTAAGGTTTAAATGTCAGGGGTTTGGAAGCAGGAGGTCAGGAGCAGACATCAGAGAAAAAAGGAAGAAAGAGAGGGGGTGGAGACCACTGAAACGGTTGCTAGGTAGAGAGTGAGAGGGGGGTGAGAGGAAGATGTAATGGGGGGGGGGAGCCTGGTGCATGTCTTTCCATTGAGTTGTATGTCTCACACACACTTCAAAGCAGAATGAAAGCGGGTCAGAACAGGCATGGAAAGCTTTCTATACATTTAACTTTTACACTCCACATAAATAATTGTGCATATGAAATAGGTACACAGACGTCACGGTTCGGTTCACGCGGTTCAGACATCACGGTTCGGTACGATTTCGGTACAATGGAGGGAAAAGCAAAACAAAAATGCAGAAGGCTTTGAATTTTTTTAATAAGTTTTATTAATAAAGGCATAGAACCAGTTTATTTGTAATGCACTGACAATAGTTTTATATAATTAGTTTATTAATTCATTTAATTAATAAAAAGACAAAAAGACCTAGTCCAAAGCGAATAAGACGCGCGTCAACGTTTGAAGTGAACGCGCGTTCAGAACTAAGCCGATGGTACAGATTATGTGTCCTTAAAGAACCCGCGTATCTAACAGTAGTTCCGCATTACATTAATTTCTAAACCGTGTATTCTCCGTGTAAATTTGTGCACCGAACCGTGACGCCCGTACCGTTTCGGTTCAATACGAATACATGTACCGTTCCACCCCTAATATAAAATGTGTGTGTGTGTATGTATGTGTATATATAAGTAAAAATTAAATGATTTAAAAAAATGAATTATTTATATAAAATTATAAATAATAATTTAAATATATATATATATATATATAACTATGTATATGTACATTTTTTGTTCATACATTCATACATTTGTTCATATGTTCATAATTATTTAATGTTCAATATTAATATATATATGTATGTGTGTATATATTTAAAAACTATTATTTGTAATTTTATATAAATAATTCATATCATTTTTTGAGGTTTTAGTTATCAATTACAACTAACAATAAACAGAGCAATTCCAAGAGGGTCCTCACACCATCGGTGCTCGGGCCCTAATAAGCCATCTAATGGATGCCGATCTATCTCAATTTTTGATTTACATCAAGACGATGAGTTAGACAATGATAATGCTTGTGTCGCAGTCAACAACTGAGAGTGAAAGGTTTTTGAACTCTCATGGAAACCCCCCCTCCCGCCTACCTGTCACTGCTAAATCACCACATGTGTCCTCTGTTTGACGTTGCGAGTTTGAGCACTTGTGTGCGGTTACATGAACTCTGTTTCTTCTGTTCTCATAGGCACAGTCCATTCAGGCAGCACAAGACCAAAGACAAACATGAAATTGACCGCATGACCCTTACCATGGTAAGAAACTACACGCAGTTTTATTTTTGCCATTCTCTGTTGTCTTTATGTACCTTCACACATAGTCACATATATATATATGAGAGTGATCTAATTTAAAATTGCTACATTGTGCATGATGAAATGGACTGAAAAATCCCATAGAAAAAAATAGGGCAGCAGTTACCTAGAACATCTTCGCAACCACACAGATCTTAGTTATAGCTTTAAAAAACTTCTTGTGAAGTATTACCTATAAATGAAGTTCAAACTGGAAAGTGTCTTTTGGAGAGCATCTTAATGCTGAATGACGGATATTGCAGTGAAACGGGAGATAAAGGAGCCACAGCTTTCCGTGGAAGTGAAGAGCGAGCATTTCATCATTGGAGCACCTGTGCCTTTACACCCACTGTTTAACAAGGGAACGCTAATGGAGAGGAATTTGCATCCACGCTTTGCATTTACTGTCCTCCTCTCACCATTGCAGTAATTTAGTCCTCACCGAGCTGCAACGCTCTTGACTGTTGTACAGTCACTAGAAAGGAAGTCACTTGTTTTTAATGCTGATTTGGGACTTTTTGTGGTTTCCCTTTAAAGCTAAGACACAAGTGAGCTGTCTACTTAGGCGTGAATTCTCCCAAGGCAAAAATATGCTGCCTTCTGAGACACCTGGCTTTGATTAAAATCAAAAGCAGCATTGCATGCTTCTTTCACCGATAAGGCAGTCCCAGAATACATTGCGAAGACTTAGCTCAGTGCAAATGGCAATTAGAAATGTATTTATTTTTTCAGTATTGAAAAATATTCATAGGAAATAGTTACAACTAATTAGAAATACACAGTATTTGTGTGTGCCATGTATTTGTGTGCTTATTACAGTATCAGGTAACTAGATTCTATATCGCTGCTTATGAAGGTAGTTTTAAATGAGTCATTATAACTTAAAACATAAAGTGCGTCCCAATTCACATATTTATGCACTATTCTAGGGCTGCCCCCTAATAGTCGACTAGAAGAGGTTTGGGCGACGAACATTTTATTAGTCGGTTAGTCGCAGAAAAAAGAAAACCTCCACAGGAAGTGGAGAAATCACGCAGTCTATGATGGACAGAACGTTTATGGCAAGAAATCCAAACATTCGCCTATCATTGATCGACCTTAAAGGAGCTGTATGTAAGAAATTTATTTCAATTAATCATAAAATGACCCTGAAATGTCAATAGACATTAAGAAATCATGTACATTTCAAATACTTATATCACTGACAACAGTAGTCTGGCCAGGATATTGTCATTTAAAAAGTGCAGTTGCAGCCCTCAACTGATGTTGATGTTGTCATGTTGTGTTTTGGTCTGATGCTCCACCCTCCACCTATCTACCAATCACGAAGTCAGTAGTGTTGCGGCATCCGGGTTGCCAGCTCTGCTGTAGTTACCACAGCTGCAGCTCGTCACATTCCTGCTGGATCCTGCAGCCGATCTGGCAACCTCGAGTCAGGGAGGAGGGGGAGGGGATACACCACTCTACAGCAATTTGACAGTGATTGCAGTACCAGTTTTGGCCACAATTTTACATACAGCTCCTTTAAATATGGCTTATCACTTGAAACATGTAAGTAGTAGCAACATTACAAGTCCGCTCGCTCTAATGTTAACCTAGATAAATGTGCGCTATTATTAGGCGCATAAGTGTTAGGAGCTTAAGCGCATAAACGCTTACTGCATGACTTACAGGCTCCTAACTTACAATAACAACAAAATGTTGTGCTTTTGTAAAATAATGAAAACAATCAGGATGTGCTTTCTGCCGTCTTGGTCTCAGTGAACCGTAACTCAGTGTATACTTTCCTCACAGACATGAGAAATATATCTATAGAAAGCTTGACATGTCTACTTTTAAATTAACGAATTCAAGTGGAAAATAAATATTCTCAGATTATGTCATCCGTATGAAACGTGCATATACGTGCGTCCACTACTGCGGAGATGACGAGTCAGCATCGTGACTTAATTTCTAGCTTTATGCGTGTGTTTTAGTGCTGATTAGGTTATGTAATATATAGGCAATTAAAGGCTCATTATTATGATTTATGGCTTATTAATATACACACGATTAGTGAACTAATAATCGCTTAAATGAACGACTACTAGTCGACTAGAAAAATCTTTAAGTCGAGGGCAGCCCTAATTCTTTGACCTTTTGTAATATAAATCGTGTGAGTAATGTTCACATTGAGAATTCCAAATAGAAAAATAATGAAATAATATTTAAATACCCCGGATGATGCACTTAAATATGATAAACAGTTTTCCCCTGACAGGCAGCAAGATAATGTTTTATTTGGAAACTGGAACACAAAGATTTTGAGCCAAGACTGTTGTTGTTTAATTTTTTTCCTAATGAAATAAAAGAATTTCTAGTGGACCCCTGACAATCCTGACAATAATTTAGCTACTCGGGGTTTGTTTTCGGATGCCAACCTCCCAGGGAAAATTATCTCCATATTTCATTAGTCAAGGATTTAGAGGGTAACTTGTAAAATAAGCGGTTTTATACTCTCATCAGATTTAGTTAAGATTGGACTGGACAACTTAATCATGACACAGAAGTTTGAAGTTTGCAACCAAAGACTACTGTTCAAAAGTTGGGATGCATTTATTTGATCAAAAATCCTCTAAAACAGTAGTAATGTGAGATGTTAATAAAATGTATCCTGTCATGGTAAAGCTGAATTTTCTGCATCATTACCTCAGCCTTCAGGGTCACATGATCCTTCAGAAACATTCTAATATTTGCTGCTCAAGAAATATTTTATGTGTCCTTTTTTGTGGATAATTTTTTTTCAGGATTCTTTGATTAATAAAAACTTTGTAACAGTAGTTTATTTAGCAACTACATAGAAACATGCTAAAACCACTCAAAAAAAACTATAACGCAAGGTATCTAGTTCAGCGTTACTGTGATGGTACCTGACAGCCTGATTTGCGTTTGTTCATCTGCATTTACTGTGACTTTAGTGAATGTTGACCTTGATTTGAATGTGCAGTTGGCACACTGCCTGTTATGTAAGCGAATTGTTTTTTTGGTTGTCCTCACATTCATTTGTATGATTATGAGGATATTTAAATACCGTTAAGCACTGGGTACTGTTAATGCTCTGTTGATCTAGATGGCAAGTAGAAAGTTTGCTGTTCCTGCATATTTGCATTTTACTAATGCATTTTCTGTGTAACTAATGAGGAAAGCTAATAAAACAAAAGCAAACACTCACTCACTCGAATTGTCAAACACTAGGCAACACTGCATAAAGTCATGTTTAATTTGACATCAATCGAAATCATGAGCCACTTCCTGTTCCTCTGTTTCCTCAGAATGTGGAGTTGCCTGACTCCTTCTCACCTGAGCTTAAGTCCCTCTTGGAAGGACTCTTACAGCGAGATGTTGCCAAAAGATTGGGGTGTCTGGGGCGGGGGTAAGTCAAACACTCTCCATCTTCAAGATTAGACATCTGAAATACTGCGGTCACGTTTTATGTTTTTTATTTATTTATTTGTATTTTGTTTGTAGTGGACTACTCAAATAATAGAAAAAATAGTTTGGTGCCTCTTGTCTGGATGGAGCGACTGTCTGAAAGCATTTAGATTAGGCAGAAGAGCATGCTGGGAATTATTTGCAGCTCGTTCTGAATTGCTGACACCTGCTGGTCAGAAGTGGGGATGGTTGATAAAGTACATCCTACTTTACCTGTAAAGCAATATGTACTGTATAGCAAAGCCTTCTTTTTTCACAAAATTGCTTGTATCGTCGCAAAATGTAAATTATATAATCGCACTTCTCTAATCTGCTAAATACAACTATAAGGCATGAAAATATAAAGATAGTATAAACATTAACATTGTGATCTTCTGTAAAGCTGCTTTGAAACCGTGTCTTTTGGGAAAAGCGCTATACAAATAAATTTTACTTTACTTGTCTGAATGTGATCTCTTTTACACACTGTAGGGCGTCAGAGGTAAAGGAGCATGTGTTCTTCAAGGGAATCGATTGGCAGCAGGTCTATCTCCAGAAGGTGAGACCTTTGACCTTCTGTTTTCGGGATCAGCCCTAAGACACCTTGTTGAGTAACATATAGTCTGTTAGAATATGGTTTTGTGTAACAGCAATGTTTAACTGATCTAATTTAGAGTCCGGATAGTTGACTAGCAATCGATTAGCAAGGCTAAGATTTTTTTTCTTTTTAGGGCTGCTGCTTTAAAAGGAATGAATTTAGACAAACATCATCACGGAGAGTGTGTATTAGAGTGCTTACACAGTGGCTGTTAGCATGCTAAAGTCCTCTCCAGGAAGTTGTGACTCCAATTTCATCCCCTTTACAGCACCATCATTGCACAAAGCCTTCAACAATACATTTTTATAAGACAATTACTGTCAGACCTCAAATAACTTCCTGTGAGCAGTGTTCCCATTAGTGTGCACAATCTGTAGATTTCTGTATGATGAGGACTATGATTTTTTTATGTTTATTTTAAATAAAAGGTTATAGTTGGTTACTGAGCCAATAGAGTGCAACAGTCAGGTTCCAGAAGTAAAAACTCAATTTTCTCCATTGGTCAATACATTTTTAATGATAACTTATAAACCTTTTACGAGGTTGTCAATCGATGGTATACACTTTCATTGTAGCCATCCATTCACATAATTTTTTACTGAATTGGTGGTGAAAAGCTATATTACCCATGATGCTGTACAGAATTCCACCAATTGTAGAGTTGTGGAGAGCAAATCATGCCAAAAGAGCTTGCAGGGAACGCCCACTCCCATGAAGCACCACAAATGACGTAATAGAGTCTTGCTATGCTATCAAAATACTTAAAATTTTGTGTACTGTATATGTTATCACACAATAAACTTGCAAACATATTGTTTCTATAGATATAATCAACAACTTAAATTAATAGTTTTATATTTCCCCATCGTTTTTAATTGGATCCTTTTTAATCGTCATTCACAATGCTTCATGGAATTGTAGTTCTTTCACTCACTCAAGCCGTTAAGTACACAGTCTTGTAACTTTTGTCTTTTTGCCTAATTCTCAAATACTTTTTGCTTTAAAAAAAGTTTTTGTGATTCAACTCATAGCTGGTTGGCTTGCTTTATGACATAATGCTTTAACAAAGACTTATATGAATGTAAAAAGTACTTCTGGAATCAACGCAGCAGAAAAAGTGGTCGAGCACTAATGCGCTTTGTGTTTTATGACTGTTTTTTAACACTCCTGATGTAAATGAGCGTTTATTCTGCAAGATGAACTTGTCGGTTGTTTTACACATTCCCACCATGATTATTTTTCATATGGTTTGTGTAATATGAATTCTCTGCGTCTGCTGTTTGGTTGCAGTACCCCCCACCCCTCATTCCCCCCAGAGGAGAGGTCAACGCTGCAGACGCCTTTGACATCGGCTCCTTCGACGAGGAGGACACCAAGGGAATTAAGGTAAAACCAGTCACCGTGGGACCAAACTTTCCACTTATTCCACTTGGTGCTCAAGCCTGATGTCTTTGCTTCGGCTCAGTGGACTACTTTTTTTCAAGTGTACCCAAGATTGTGTCTTGCACTGAAAGAGCTGTATAAAATCAAAGAGCACTTGAGCTTGGATTTCATGCTTTAAAATCTGATGGAATTTTCCATTATGCTGTGAGGTTTTTAAATGTCTCCCTGTAGCCAGAATTTGACTTCCAGCAAAAAGTCTAGTCCACATTGCAACTTACTCTCGCTAAAACTGCCCATGTAGACAGAAAGAAACTGTCTGAATTGAATGTCATTGTCATCTTTATGTGTCTCTCTCAGCTGCTTGACAGTGATCAGGAGCTCTATAAGAACTTTCCTCTGGTGATCTCTGAGCGCTGGCAGCAGGAGGTGGCCGAGACTGTGTATGACGCTGTCAACTGCGACACAGATAAGAACGAGGCGCGCAAGCGGGCCAAAAACAAGCAGCAGGGCCATGAAGAAGGTAAAACACTGCACATTAGGGGTGTAACGGTACACAAAAATCACGGTTCGGTACGTACCTCGGTTTTAAAGTCACGGTTCGGTACGTTTTCGATACAGCAAAAAGAAAGAAATGCCAGAGAAATTTCCTATTTGTTAAAAGAAAAAATATTTTTAAATAACTGAGTTTTCCTACATCTTGAAACTTTCAGGTTTATAAATGGGGGTCATCTTTGAAGGATGAACAAATAATGTTTTGGTAATCACATTAAAAATAACATTTAAATATTTATTTATATATTATTTGAGTTTTGAAGTGCTGGAAAAAGATGTGTGAAGTACTTGAAAGCATTTCACTATTCCAGCCAAACTGGTTACAGTGAGTGTTACTATATTAAACCCATGGTGAATGTTGCTGGTCTGTGGACGTAAAGTATTACTAGTTCATTCACGGCACAATGTTTCTCCTGGTGTCCATGTCAGCGCTGTTTGATCTAATAGAGATCTACGGTTAATAATGGAGAAATGTGAATGCTTCTCACTAGATCTCGCAGCGATGTTATTACTTCAGTGGAGAACTCAAATGTTTTCTTCACTGGATCTCTCAGCACAGTGTCGCTTGATCTCGCGCTGCACAGATGTTGCTGGTCCGAACTGATAAACGGTCCGTGAAGCACAATATAATGAGTAGCGCAGTTTCGTTCCGCTTTCATTAGGTTTGCCATTTGATGTTGCGCAACGTTGTGGTGATCGCGCCAGCGCGGATTTTGTCTGCAGGAAAAATGGTCCAAGGAATCGTTCGGTTTGTATGCGTACCGAACCGGAAGCCTCGAACCGAAACGGTTCAATACGATTACATGTACCGTTACACCCCTACTGCACATTAGGATTTTTTTATTGTGACATTCATTTCTGTGCATTATCCCCCAAATTCTCATTTCCTTAATGTAAGATAGCTCATTAATAAAATGTTATTTTATATTATATTTATACACGATCATTCCATGTTTGGGGTCGATTTTTTTTGTTTTTGTAAGAAATCCCTTAAGCTCACCAAGGCTAAATTTATTTGATCAAATACAGTAAAAACTGTAATTTTGTGAAATATTACAAATAACTTTTCTATTTAAATATATTTTAAAATGTAATTTATTCCTGTGATCAAAGCTGAATTTTCAGCATCATTTCTCCAGTCTTCAGTGTCACATGATCCTTCAGAAATCATTCTAATATGATGATTTGCTGCTCAAGAAACATTTCTGATTATTGTCAGCGTTGTAAACAGTTGTGATGGTTAATATTTTTGTGGAAACCGTGATGCATTTTTTTTTTCTTTCATAATTCTTTGATGAATAGAAAGTTCAAAAGAACAGCGTTTATTTGAAATAGAAATATTTTGGAACATTTTTAAATGTCTTTTGTCAGTTTTGATTAATTTAATGCTGAAAAGAAGTATTAATTTCTTTCAAAAAAGTCTTTACTTTTTTATTCAATTTTATAAAATAACAAATATAAAAAATTATAAATATATTAATTATTAATATATAATAATAAAAAAATATAAAATAAAATATTTTCATATACACTTTCATATTTTTGTGACTAGTGTTTGTGTCATGACAATGTACACAGAACAGCTGGTTGCAAAATGCTGTTTGTAAACATACTGTTTGCTCTTATTCAGCAAACTCATTTTCTAACTTCTGAGAACTATAGCGGATTGTTTGGCAGTGGTTTCATGAAATTTTAATGAACAGCCACTCTAGGCGTCACATTGTCTGCAGCACTCGGTCATTTACCCAGGTTTTAAGGGGGTCCAAAAGATTGTTTTTTTGGTGGAAACTAGTTTGCATTAAATCATAAGCCGTATACGGAATTGA
The DNA here is from genome assembly GCF_029890125.1 of Rhinichthys klamathensis goyatoka. Classification (NCBI taxonomy): domain Eukaryota; kingdom Metazoa; phylum Chordata; class Actinopteri; order Cypriniformes; family Leuciscidae; genus Rhinichthys; species Rhinichthys klamathensis. The sequence goes on from NW_026606711.1 coordinate 138,729, forward strand.
CAAGCAGTAATTTCACACAGTGGTGCCGAGAGAAGAAAACGGCCTCTGCTATGGTAGTGCTACATTCTCCAGCATGAATTAAAGGCCCAGGTGACGTCAGCTAATCATCTTTCACTGGTCCAGTGTCAGTTCCACCAGCGACCTCGAGGACAGGCTTGAACCCTACGCACTTGTTAGCAGTGCTGGTGCCATGTGCTTCCCTCAAGGGAAAGACACAGCACCCATCACATGACTGTCTGTGTGATGGTCAGAAATAGATCTGAAAGAGCCCATGTAATTTAGCAAACACTGAATTAATCGCATGCGTCACGACCACAAGATACAAGCACAGGAGTTGTGAGAAGGAATTCAAATGGGTTAAACCTCAGTGAGAGTTAAGAGGAATAGGTGACCCAAAAATATAATTCACTTTCATGTCTTTCTAAATGTGACTTTCTTCTCCAGAACACAGCATTTTTATGAATATGAATGAGAAAATACCAAAATTTAAGTAAATACAGCTATTTGTAACAAGATGACGTTGAGTGTCCAACAATTGATCATTATGTAATTGCGAGTGCCTGTGCGTTGTGTTTGTGCAGACTACGCGCTGGGGAAGGACTGTATTATGCACGGCTACATGCTGAAGCTAGGAAACCCCTTCCTGACACAGTGGCAGCGGCGGTATTTCTACCTATTTCCCAACCGCGTTGAGTGGAGAGGCGAAGGAGAGTCTCGGGTAAGTGTTTTTGTGTGTTTTGTTTGTTTGAATCTGTATAAGGGGTTAATCGGCCATTTTTTGAGAATGAACATTGCCTGTGTGTCCCTGCGCTGTAGGAACATTGGACTAAAACTTTAAAAAAACGTAAATTCAAGGTGAGTCTGGTGCATTTTAGCTGATTCCCCCTCTCCTCTCATTTTTCATCATCTGTTTTAGACCAGGAATTATCATGATTTTCTTAAATATTCTGAAAAGGAGGGGAGGAGGAATCGCATCACTTTAAAGATTAGCTGATGCCCTGCGTAGTGCTCCATCCTACTGCGAAATTCCCATAGTGACGCAGGTTCACCTGCAGCCTGGGTGGTTAAGTGAAGCCGTGAAACATTGAGACGCCCACCTCTCCTTTTAATATCATCTGCTTCTTTCCACCGCTAAACCAATCCCTCAGTCTTTCCCATCCGGAGGAAGCGATTGCGTTTGCGCGCAGGTCTGTGTAATGCAGAAGTAGGTCACTGCAGATTCCCCGGGGCCAGAGAGTTTCTGCCCTGATCTGTAACTAAGATAAAGCAGTTTCCTGCATTTTTAACTTCCTGAGCTCCTGAATCTTCAATCTGAAGGGTAAATGCACTTCCTGTGGAATATACTGGAGATGAGATGCATGGAGATGGACAAAGAGGGAGGCCACTTACAAGTCAGATTTGGAAGCAGTGATGCTTATACTTGACTACATTGCAGTTGTTTTTGGTTTTAACTTTTAGAGAGGCAACCTGGCTTTAATTCATTCATTCATCTATTTGATTTGATTTTAAAGTGCTATATATTGTACATTTTGAACTTATGTCAGACTGATGTATTTTGCACTCATCCTGTTCCAAATGAAAATAGTTCATATTATTAATTATCAATTTAAAATTAAATTCACTGGATTATCCAAAAGTTGCTATTACAACATGGTAATCTAATATTTTAAATAAATTTGGTTCATACTGCCCAACCTTATTATATATATGTAATATTGGCTATATAGTTTGTATTCATATATACATATGACCCATGCTAGCAAAATGTTATTTTCACATTCCCTATTAGAAAACCTTCATAATGATGTATGTTGGAATCAGACAAAAAAAAAATGAATGAGCTGCACCTGTTTGAAGTCGATAGTCAGCAAAGTCAATTTTGAGAAAAATCGAAGTTTTCTGAAGGTTTCAAAACAAAATCACCTAGCAACCATACCTTAAAATCGATGGTAATAGCACCAAATTTGCCACACACCAAGTCATAAACAAATATCTATAGGAAAATATGTATATACTTTTTCCCCCCCATGATACCACAATTATTTGATTAACATTGAGACAGACAGCCCTATATATTAAGACCTACTGTATCGCACGGATCTAATATAAATGTTTTACATCAGATGTTTTCCCCAACATTTAACCAAACGTTAACTTAAGTCATAACAGATAATGTTTGCGTGAATACGCGCCAAGACCGATATTTTGAAATAGGCTACTGTAATTCTGTGTATATCGAGATTGCGCTCTGTCTGAGAGTCTTTGTGCGCACGTCACATTTCATTGGTTCAGACTCATGCCATCTAGAATTCGCTATGAATATTCACAAAGTTGGAATGCTTCGCTTTAAAACAATAACAAACTTGTGCTGATGGGAAGCACCAGTCGCAGAGAAGCGAGCAAAGAAATAAGACATTTTCATGGACAAAAAAAAGGTAATCCTCTCAGAAACGTACAAATAAAGATACTTTTAGGTATTTAATTACTATTTGGAGCATTGGGATTGCTAGACGAGGGCTTAATAAACAAATTTCTGTGAAAACATTGAATTTTTTTTTTACTTGTTTTGCCTGTAGCTCGTAATGAGCCTGTGTACATTCCGGCTCATTTTGCCAGCATGGCTCACATATATATTTTATCATAACACAAAAATAATCTGAACATCACTAGGTTTATGCTCTAATACAGTGTTATTTGAAAAATTATTTTCTATTCTGTCAAATTGATCAGTGAACAAAATGTTGTTTTAATTGTGTTTTTGAACTTATGATAATATTACACTAAATATTTAATTGACTGTATTATAAAAAAAAATATATAAAAAAAAATTAATATAAAGAAAACTTACATTTTTATAAAAATAATTATATTGTCTAATTTACTGTTACCATAATATAAAACTTTGGTCATTCTGCCTAACCTTAGTATTGAATTTTTTTCTTTTTCCATTACTTAAAAAAGATCACTGCATCCTTTGTTTTATGTTGTGATTTTTATAGTGGTGTTTGAAAATCATTTCCTATTCTGACAGCTGGAACGGTGAGCAAAAGGCTTCTTAGGGGGGAATAAGGTTTAGGTTTTCACATAGAAGCATATTTTAAATCAGGGTCCATAGAAACCAGACTGAATGCGGTTGTCATTTAATTAGAGGAAAAATGTTTGTACAGAAGTGAGATGTCTTCCATTATCCTTCGGTCGGATGGGACTCCGTTATCCGAGATCAGACGATTACGTGAGATGCTACGTCTGCAGCCTGTTGTACCAACACTGATGACTCATTTAGTACAAGAACAGCTTGTCACCCTCATAGCCTGAGACAACCTCTAGAAGTTCTACCTCAGTGCAAGTGACGCTGATAGATAGCATGTACCTGAAGAGTAGAATAAAATCCCACCCATGCAGAGCTAGTGGGTAGCATGGCGTGTTGCTCACAAACTCAGTAGGATAGTCTGTGAGAAGACTCTTAGAGGCATGCGCTAATTAGTCTTTCCTCCCTCCAGCAAAACCTGCTGACCATGGAGCAGATCGTGACTGTGGAGGAGACTCAGATCAAGGACAAAAAGTGCATCCTGCTGAGGATCAAAGGAGGGAAACAGTTTGTCCTGCAGTGCGAGGTAGGACACCTTCATGCTGTTCTCACTGTCTCATTGTGGGGTTTTCTCTTCTTCTTTTGTTCTTGTCTTATCTTGCTTCACTTTTATTGCTACCTATGCATTTGTACAAAACTATAGTAAGTAGTCTTATTATAAATCAATAGTATTAAATATCCAAATAAATCATACATTTTGTATTTAAATGTCATTTATGAGATGAAATAATGTAATTTATAATAATAATATACAATTAATAATACATTTTTACCTAGTGTAATATGTGACTGTTATATTACGGCCTTGTTTTTCTTAAAAAAGAGAAGCGAACTGGTTTCAGTCACAAAAATAGGGCTGAAAAAGTAAAGCACTGACTCTGTGGGCTTCTTATAAATGATATTAAATTAAAATATTTAATTGGATGTTGGACTGGATTATCTCCCCCCCCCCCCCCAATAAAAAGCTATTTCAGCATGATAATTTAATATTAAAACAAAACAACAGACATTTTTTCCATGATTTTTTTTTTGTAAAAACAATTATATTGTCTGATATACTGTTACCATAATATTAATCCTTGGTCATAATGCCCAACCTTTGTTTTTTTTCTTCCCCTTTTGCTCTTATATCGTCCTCTGTGGGCTTTCTTATATGTGAAAATATTAAATTATCCAGAAAAAATCAGTCTCTGTTGGCTTCCGTATGTACTGCTATGAACTTCTGTTCTAGGAAACGTTTCTTATCTCTTGAAGTTTTTGAGTCTGCTTTCTGCCGAGAATATTTTTTCCCATCAGCGCAGGATCAGAAGTGCATCCTAGTGTTGCGGAGCGGGCGTGTTTACGGATACGTGGTTTAATTTTTTTTGCAATCAAAAAGCATGTCTAATTAATTGAAATCATGTATTTTGAATCATTAAACAATACTTTTTTTTAAATTATATGAAAAAAAATGTCACACTAATTCTGTGTTGCGTTTTTTTCTGGAAATAAAATGAAGACATAAAACCCAAATTGTATCATTTATCATCAATTTTAATCATATGAAATTAAATAAACTTTTTGTCAAATAACTTGCTGCACAATGAGCTTTATTTTTCCTTAAAAATTTCATGATGATAATTTTTGATGATAATTTATTTGGATTAGTGTTAGTGTATTATTACATTGGGACATATCTAAATTCTAATGTACAACATTAATATATTTCTGTCAAGTTAAACCAAACTTTTATTTTGACGGGTTGCCGTGAAGACCTTTTGAAGTTTCTGTGTGTTTATGTCATCATGATAGTTTTTCTCAAATGAAGCGGTGAAATGATCACGAAGTGACTTTCAGAGTGGATCTAGAGCCTGGAGAGGAAGTTCATGCGTTTGTGTCTTCATATAGGCCAAAAAATAGCGCAAGCGTCACACGAAACTGCGCGTCCGCGGCACCATTCATTCTCACAGAACATGCAGGATTCGTATTTAAATAGTCTTTGTGTTTTAATATTCACACACACTAGTCTACATCGCGATTTGATTTCAAGTGTACTGAACTGCTTTCTATTTTTTCCTCATTTACAAATTCCGTGAAATTCCGCGTTATACACCAAATTCCTTTTTTTTTTACTGGATTTCGTCAGCATTTTAGGGGGGGGCGGGGGATCGTTTTGGGGGGGGGCGGGCCGGTATGAGGAAACACTGGTATGAGTTAGAACAGGGAGGGATTCATTTTTTTTTCTATAAACAGAAAAAAACACATCTAGGCACCAATACTTTTTGAATAAAATTTATAATTAACATCTCCCTTGACTGGCTTTTCGAATGTTGTCTGATTTTGCCTTATCTACAAAAGATGCATTTGTCCAAACTCGTGTTTTAAATATCCTTTGCATCCAGTGTGCCTAAAAATGCTGTCTAGGTAGCTTACTAGGGTTTTATCCATTAGTGTTCTTGCTTTGTTAAAATAATAAATCCGATTAGCAATTTATTTATAATGTTGTTCCTCTTCTCACAGAGTGACCCAGAGTTCGTACAGTGGAAGAAAGAACTCACCGAAGCATTCACAGAGGCCCAGAAGCTGCTGCGTCGTGCCCCCAAAGTCATCGGCAAGGGGCGAACTAACGTGGTGGAACTGTCCAAACCTCCGCTCACTCACCGCAACAGCAACGGCCTGTGAGCCGCCCACCTCCCGCCACCCTTGTCCACTGCTCCTCTCTATCCTTTTCATCAACACACACATGCACACGCTCTCACACCCTCTCCCAGCTAAACGCTTGTCCAGCACCATCAGGCTTCCCAACCGGCACAGTGAGCCGCCACATGGTCCATCTTGAAAGGTTCTGCTGGACTGCTGTTCCACAACTGTCCGTCAATCAAATGCACACACACACACACACACACACAGTTCCTTGGGGTTGGCGTCACTCCAGGATAATGCTCAAGAACAATCACTGATGTCAATGCTGCATCTGGGACCTTGTTTTGACCAGTGGTGCAGGCTGGGATACTGTGCCTCTGTTGTGAGCACGCCACTCTTGTTTCTTCTGTGAACCCCACATTCTTCATGCACACGCTGGCATGCTCGTATACAGGCAAAGATTAAGGCCTCTGCTGTAAGGGTCCCAAAAACCCACCCAATGTTCACTTGGAGCTTCTTTCCCAAGTGGCAGTGTGCTAGAGCCGGACAGTATCAGTACTTCTGCTGTGGGAGCCGGTGGATCCTTTTCGCCAAGGGAAACTAGAGCCATTCGGTCTGAGAGAGCTAATCAGATATAAACAATCTCAATAGACGATGGCTTGAACAATATTACTCCCATTGTCTTTTCATGTCCAAACGCCAAGGCCACCTCACTGACTGTGCAGTTCTTGAAGCGTATGCTTTGCACCACTTTCTGTCAACATTGTGGGTGCGTGGCATGCATGCAGTTTCATACTTGATGGACTCTGATTTGTGGACTGTTGTGGCACCCGACCCCTGTCCTGTACTTGTAAAGTACAAAAGTCTTCTACACTTCTGTAATACTCGCCGTCGGATTGAACAAGTGTAACAGCATGAGTTGCGAGTGTTGTGCACATCCAAGTTGTGCTCTTAGAGGACAACATACAGTGTATAAATTAGGGAGCTTTTTTTTTGGTGCTCGGCCCTTGTAAACACCAAATTCAGTTGGGTTGCTGCGTGCCCGTTCACGTGCATTAAATGCGTGTACTTGTGTGTGTACACGATGCAAAATGTAGGTGTTGTTGCTTTAAAGGATATGCCCATGTTGTCACCTGGAAGAATTGTTTTCTTTCACCTTGAATGTATTTTTTGTTTCTCTTTTCGTCTTTTTTGTTTGTTTGTTTTTCCGATGGTGGAGTGATTTACGCTGCTTGACACAATGGGAAGGAATGTGGCGGGATGTTTACGAGGACACGCCCCCTTCTTGAACCCAACCCCTCCCCCTTGAACTCACAGAAGTGCAAAAAGTGCCAATGAAATAAATGTTGACTAGAGACACCTGAGAATTCCTCGAGTCCAGGCCGCGTCACCTCGATCTCCCTGTAAACGGCTCCGAGAATAGTGTTGGAACCTGAACGCACAGGAATAAACTGAACTGCAGACCTCCAGTCGCTTGAACAGCTTCGGCGTACATAGACGCCAGTGGACGGTTGACGATGCATGATGTCTCGGTTAGAGGGACCACTTAGGAAGAAAGCAGCAGCAGCATCCCTGGAGTCTTTTATCTGACTGTATATACGAATCCTTTCTCTGTGCATCTACAGTATAATCTTCTTGACAATGTTTGCATATATGGCGAATCTCTGTCTCTGCCTGTCTGTGTTTGTCCCTATGTCTCAGCTTGGGGGTGGGCGGGTTCACATCTGTCAATCTGCGACACGCGCAAAGCTGAGGCTGAGAGAACTGCGTTCGCGCCTCTTTTAGGACCATCGGTGTAAAAGAGCGGAGAGTTGGATGACTTATCTCATAATGAGGTGCGAAGAGGTCTTCTGTCTGTCTGTGTGTTTAGTTATGCCGGCGCTTCTGAGGGTGAGACATGCAAAGCGGCATCACCATTATCCATTTACGGGCAGACACACTGTTATTCTGAACGAAGGTAGTACGCTCGCACTCACAGGTGTTCGGAAAGGTGGGCTGCTTGGATCGTGGAAGGAGAGACAACTTAAAACCATTTGTTGTGAGGCTTGATTTGAATATAGTTTAAGTTTTTATATTGTTTTGAATGTGACGCAAATGCAGATTTCTATAGATGACATATTTTTTTGAGCATGTTATGTGCATTTATTTTTGGTCTATTTTTCTTCTCTTTTTTTTTTTGGTTTGAATGGAAAAACAAGCACAGCTTAACAGGCATGAGATGATTTTAAAGAAGTGTTTTCTTCATGTATATTCAGGTTCTTTTTTTTCCATGCAGTAATTTTCTTTTTCTGTGACTCCTGTCTGTGCATTTCGAGTGATTTGCATGTGACGCTCTGCAAAAATTGCAGGGTTTTGGGGAGTCGACCAGTTTTTGTAGCCTTTAAGTGTCTGGGAGGTGCCATCCTGAGGATGTTTTAGTGCCCTTCAAGGGTTATATTTGCAAACCAAAATGGCTTGTTTTGAAATATTATCTCTGCACTTTTCCATCACGCTTCACGAGCTGATGAAAAAATAAATGTGCCAAACGACTGTAGAAGAATGTCCTTGAACCAATGAAAAGCTCATGCGTCGCTCGCTGTTTATTTTCGAAACTAAAATTGGTACGTTTTAACAGGCAAGTGTCGACGAGTTTGAGAAAGGGTACAAAAATGTGACCAAATTCAGGTGACGTGGAACCAGTGTGCCGCGGGGCGAACGATCCTACGTCATTGACGATACGCCTCAAAGCTACTGACCGGCGGCGGCCGGTACCGTGTTTTGAAACTGCTAGCCCGTTTCTCAAGAAGGGTGGCACCTCCGCCAGTCCTAAATATCCATGTTTTATTCAGGGGTTTTATATTTTATTTTAACGGTAGCTTTTCATTCACTTCGTCAGTGTTTGCTTAATTCAAGTGCTTGTGTGTCTGTTCCGTAGCGGTGAATTTGTCTGTGGGCGAACGCAGGTTTTGAAATGGAAGAGGGCGATAAATAGGAATAAAAAAAGAAAAACAAACTAACAAAAATCTAAGTATATATGTGTATATGAAATGAAAACAAATGAGCTTAGGTTTATTTAAAAGATTTTACGACGTAGACACAAAAATTGACTCGGGAAGGGATCGGGTTTGATGTGAGTTCAACTATTTGTGGTGAAGAATCAGCTCAGATCTTGCACATAAAAGTTTAGATATTGTACCTACAAGTTACAGATTATTATTTTTGTTTGTTTAATACAGGACTCTCTTGCTCTCTCTTTCATATTTATTGTCTGGTCGGGGAGCTAGTCCCTCTGTGCGTGGGTTTACCTAGGGCACGGAGCTGTCGAGTATCCGGGTTTACAGTCAACCGAAACTCTTTTTCATGTGCCACAAACAAACGCAAATACTACTGTCTGGGGTTATTACCATTTAAGGTTATGATGATGATGATGATAATGATGATGATGATTATAATAATTATTGATAATATTATTCAATGAATGATAATTGTTATTAAAAAAAATTCTTTTGTTTTTTGTTTTGTTTTTCAGAACAGCTAGGAACATGTGTGTTGGACTGCTTATAAAAACAGTTCAGAAATAAAAGCCCCTTTTTCGTGTTGCCGTGTCTGTTGTCTCCATGCTTTCGGGATTGATTCTGTTTATATCAGAACAAGGGCGCTGGTTCTTAAGCAGTCGATTTAAACGAACTTTTCAGTGCAAGATTTATAAACCGAAACCACAATTAGGCAACTTTCAGGGCATGTCAAAGCCATTTGGAGGAACTGCGGCCAGATCTCGGTGTGATTGAGCTGTGCATTAGTGTTCTGGAGTTAACAGTCCTCTCTTGGATGTCCTCCGTTATCCTGCAGCTATAATCAAAGCTCAAATCAATCTAAGGGTTCTTGAGGTTTACTATCCTCCTCCCCATATTGTAATATCCGTCCTCGTTTGCCTCTCTTATTGTGCCTCGGTGTAAAAGGGCTAAATAGTGTTTTTAACTGCACTGATTGAAACTGCGAGTCTAAATGTCATTAGATAAGAAAATAAAAATGCTGCTAGACTTGAGTCAGTTCTCCTCTCGAAAATGTTTTCCTTAAATTGTTTCTTTAAATGCTTTGTTTTTGTCCTCATGCAATTGCATTCAAAACTGACCCTTTTATTTATTTTTCTACATGCATTTGTAATCTTATTTTGTCATTTGCATGTATGCATTTGGCAGATTCTTTTATCCAAAGCGACTTGCATTGCATTCAAGGTATACATTTGATCAGTTCATGCATTCCCTGGAAATCAAACCCATGACCTTGATATCATCAGCGCAGTGCTGTACTGTTTGACCTCAAAATGTAAACAACTTGATGTGCTCATCAGTTTTTTTTTTTTACATCAATATGCCTTAAGATAAAGCAAGACCTTCCGTGTGAAATTGATTTAGCAGTTTAAAATGAAGTTTGCTAAAGATTAAATTTGTAATCTTGAGATCAAGAAGGATGTCTGAGATATTCCTCCATGCCGGCTTCATTCGACCCTTTCAAAAATCGTAATATCCATTTGCCTAGGGCGGTTCCTCCCTGTGACACGGTTCTGTTCTCTCTCTAATTCTCTCTGACACCCTCCTCCCACAGATCGCACCTCCCACCCCTTGCATCTCACAGCTGAGTCTGTCTGTCAAATCACACCGCCAGACATTAGGAAGCCTGCGGACTGTTGACTTGTTCTTTTTCTAGCTGTTGCCAAGACTGTGTTTTCACACGTTTATTTTTCAACAAATATCCAGGTGCACTTTTTATCCTAAAACGTCTAGAGGAAATGGGGTTATTCTGAACATCTGACCTGGCCTAGCAAAGTCCCTGCTAAACTGTTACGAAGTATTGGCGCCAAATGAATCGACCATGTTTTGAAATCATCTGTATCATACGATTCCAATATCGAAATCATGTCCAGCTTCTCCCCGTTTACAGCACTCTTCCTGTGTCAAAGTGTTTCCCAAACAGGGTAGTATGTCCCACCTCCTCTTGCTGCGGGATATTTATAGGCAAGTCTTGTGTTAACTCAGCTGCCATGCTTATCCGTGTGTGTGTGTGTGTGTGAGTGAATGTCCATGCCACTCTATTTCAGATTGTAGCTTCACCCTCTCAGTGACAGTGAGACTGTGTGCCTTGCTTTTGGCCTCTTCATTTTTTTTACTGAAGTTTCACACATACAATACTTTTATTGGATGTATTTTTTTCCATAGAGGAAGCCATCACAAGGTATGCCTGTTGTTTTTTCTTATTGACACCCAAATGTATCTGTTTCTTTTGTAGATAGCGTGATTTATTTATAGATCCCAGACTCTGACAGATATCCAGGTCCTGTATGGCTGGTCTAGCCGGCTGGTGTTCTCCTAATGAAATTAGGGACGTTTGGCTTTTACGTCTAGGCCCAGAAGTTGAGTGCTTTGTTCTGGTTGAGAAATTAAAGGCCTTCTGTTTGGATCGACGGGATACTCTGTGACTAAACGCGGAGCTGACTCAAGCTGAAATCTGAGCTTTGCCTCCCAGGATCATTTTCAGCCTCTGACTAATTTGTTTTGTCGTTAGCCGTGTAATGTCGAAGTGGATGACAAGATGTCGAGGTTTGGCAGAGTTTGATATGTTTGCATGCAATGTCATGATCCTGTGACCTAAGCTTCACATGAATCAGTGTTTTTTTGTGCATTTGCCTTGAATTGATTTGCAGTAAACAAGTGAGCAACCATTTGTCTTCTGGAAGAAGCAGTTCTTTAAAAAAAGGTACATGGGTCTTTTATAAATACCAGGGTATTCAATGATTACCATATTCCATGATACGCCAAGCTACTTATATTACCATACTGTTGGTCCAAAAATCATGCTATTTCTGTGGTACCAAGGTCAGAAATTAATCAAATGCTCTGGAATTCAAAATGTTATATATATATATATACACTCACCGGCCACTTTATTAGGTACACCTGTCCAACTGCTCGTTAACACTTAATTTCTAAGCAGCCAATCACATGGCGGCAACTCAGTGCATTTAGGCATGTAGACATGGTCAAGACAATCTCCTGCAGTTCAAACCGAGCATCAGTATGGGGAAGAAAGTTGATTTGAGTGACTTTGAACGTGGCATGATTGTTGGTGCCAGAAGGGCTGGTCTGAGTATTTCAGAAACGGCTAATCTACTGGGATTTTCACGCACAACCATCTCTAGGGTTTACAGAGAATGGTCCGAAAAAGAAAAAACATCCAGTGAGCGGCAGTTCTGTGGGCGGAAATGCCTTGTTGATGCCAGAGGTCAGAGGAGAATGGCCAGACTGGTTCGAGCTGATAGAAGGGCAACAGTGACTGAAATAACCACTCGTTACAACCGAGGTATGCAGCAAAGCATTTGTGAAGCCACAACACGCACAACCTTGAGGCGGATGGGCTACAACAGCAGAAGACCCCACCGGGTACCACTCATCTCCACTACAAATAGGAAAAAGAGGCTACAATTTGCAAGAGCTCACCAAAATTGAACAGTTGAAGACTGGAAAAATGTTGCCTGGTCTGATGAGTCTCGATTTCTGTTGAGACATTCAGATGTTAGAGTCAGAATTTGCAGACTGATCTCATGAAATGGCGTATGTATGACACGCCAATTCGTATTTCCATTTTTGGCGTGCTATCAACACGCATAATCACTTTTCAGCGTGTTTATCAACGCCTTTGACTTAACGTTATATTACTGTATTATGTATATATAAATATATGACCTACCCCAACCCCGTCCCTAAACCTACCCGTCACTGGGGTTAATACCATTTATGAGTCTTCTCCTACCATCCTAGGAAAAGAAATATCGCTCCACAGATGTAGATATAGATTTTGCTTCGTTTCGCTCGGACATTTAACGGCGTACACATACACGCGGAATCACTCGGACATTTAATGGCGTAGACATACACGCAAAAGATTTCGGCGTGGACATACACGCGGATAGCTGAAAATGCGTATAGATAACACGCCACTTGAATTGAAAGTGGCGTGTATGTTTACGCAAAGTCATGATGTCATGTTGGAATTTGGCGTAAACAGAATGAGAACATGGATCCATCATGCCTTGTTACCACTGTGCAGGCTGGTGGTGGTGGTGTAATGGTGTGGGGGATGTTTTCATGCAAACATCACCATGTACCCATCCTCTGATGGCTACTTCCACCATGTCACAAAGCTCTAATCATTTCAAATTGGTTTCTTGAACATGACAATGAGTTCACTGTACTAAAATGGCCTCCACAGTCACCAGATCTCAACCCAATAGAGCATCTTTGGGATGTGGTGGAACGGGAGATTCGCATCATGGATGTGCAGCCGACAAATCTGCGGCAACTGTGTGATGCCATCATGTCAATATGGACCAAACTCCCTGAGGAATGCTTCCAGCACCTTGTTGAATCTATGCCACGAAGAATTGAGGCAGTTCTGAAGGCAAAAGGGGGTCCAACCCATTACTAGCATGGGGTACCTAATAAAGTGGCCGGTGAGTGTATATATATATATATATCAGTACAACATTTGAAGTGGATCAAAACGTTTCATCAAAGTTATACATGAATTTTGAACAATACCCGTTCTTGTCTTATAGGACAACTTTGATGAACTTTTTTGATCCACTTCAAATGTTGGCTACTGTATATATACAGTTTTTACTATTCTAGACCTAATTGTATATTTCATGTAAAAACAAAAACATGAGTTTCAGTTATATAGATTGAGAATTGGTCAATGAATGGGTTAAAATGAGGCATAAAAGGTTGGCAGTATTTTCAAAATGGTTCGAAAAAATATACATGAAACATCCTAAGTTAATTTCTGGTGCCTTTTATGATGTATATTAGAAATTATATGGCAAGCAGTTCATTTACTTTTTTATTCCTTTTTTAAACAAAACTGCACACAAGGCTATCAGCTTCGATTTTTGTTTTTATTATTATAATTTATTATATATTTTGTGTATGTGAACACAGTATTTTGTTTGATTTTACAAGTAATATAAATTTTGGTCATCATATGATTTAAATATAAAATTAATTTAAGTATCCGCTATTTATATTGGTAAATCCCTCGGAGCTGTTTGGTTTGTCAAAAGTGGTAATACTGATTTTTCAGAAATGTAAATGCTTAAACAAGACCTTACATGAACAAAGTGAAACAGATTTTTAAAATGAAAAACTGCTGGCTGAACGTTGACTGTAATGAACCACAGATCTGTGCTGTTTCCAGTCAATTCCTGCCATTTGGCCTTCATTAGAGCCGGCTTCTGGGTTTGTTTTCATCATTTGTTTGTGCTGTTGGAGCGGGAGGTCTGCATTTATCATGGAGCGAATGCTTCACTGAAGACTGTAGAAGAACATAATCTCTTTCATTTAGTATGTTATTGCCTGAACAAGCTCAGCTGGATTTATCATCATCAACTACAGCCTAATTCTTGATATTTGCCTGTGCATGCACACTGCCTTGATACCAGGCTGTTTTGGGTGGTTGCCAGGGTGTTGCTATGCAGTTGCTAGTGTTTTTGGTGGTTTCTAAGGCAGTGCAAGGACATTACCCCTACCCCAAATCAATATGATATTTAGTTTCCTAAATATGACTCTCTCCCTTAATGCTTTCATTCTCTCCTGCTTTATAACGTTCTGCCTGAACTGTCGGTGAACGAGCACATAGGGAGAACTATTGTTTCATTTGAACTAAAGTGATGTACAGTAATAAACAAACCTCTCAGGGCAGCAAATGAAGATGTTTTTGATTTGCTAGCTAATTTGTTTCACCAGTTTCCCTAAATTCTGGATTTTAAGAAACCATGTTTATTCAGTTCACATAATCTCATCTCACATAATGTATATGCAAATAATATTATACTACAGGGCATTTGAATGCTTGAATCTGATTGGTTGGTGAAAGTTCTAAAGTGTGCAGTTATTTTCAGGGAAACACACGGCTAAAGTAGTTCCAGCCAGGCCGTGACAGCATTACAGTTCCATATCACTTCGCCAAAATGATTTCAGTTATTTCAAAGGTCCTTACAGCCTACAACAGCAAAAGAACCAACATTTATTGAAATATTTTTGTAATAATGAAATGTCACACAAATTTCAGATTTAAAGAAAACTTCTATTTAGAGGAAATATAATAAGAATGTTATCCAAAACATTTATATTTTTAGTTATTAATGATATTTATAGAATATCACAAACAATGCAAAATAATATTTAATACAATATTTATTATTAATATATATATATATAGAAAATATGTTACATTACAAATTTATTTTGAGATTAAATATGACCCAGACCTTTCTTTGAGATATTTCAGTGATATTTTCTGTCTCTTTCTCCCTTGCCAGGTCCACAGTGTCACTGTTTCCATTGTTTTGCTCCACTTTGTCGTCCTCAGCATCACACCTGGCTGAGATCTCCCTGCCTTCACCCCTCGTCCCGTCATGGCGCTCTCCTCACGCTTAAAACTCTGGGAACAGAAGGGAGGTGCAGGACGGCTGCATGCCATGTTGTTCAGCAACTAACCCGCACAAGTTCAACAATTAATCACTTTCCTTTTGTGGATGCTTGTAGTCTGTTTTCAGTCTCACCCATACCACCCACTGACATTCATTTTATAATGAGTGTCAAAATGCTGTCTGTGTCTCTTTAAGACTCTGTATTTTCAATCTAACAACAATGGTATCATAAATGTAGCTTCTTTACCTCAAATCACACACACACACACACACACATAAAAAAATAACTATTTTCAGGCAAGTCCTACTAATCCATGTCCTGGGTTAATATATATATATAAAAAGATAGTGCTATATCCACAATTAACTCCTACTCATCAAGTTAGGCCCGTTTGCTAGCATTATCTTCTTTTTCATTTGGGTGGCTATATATACGCATTTAAAAAAAAAAATTGGCCAAAATATTTGTAGAATTTGTAAACATCAATGCTTAAGAAAATATATTTTTCACATTTAAAATATGTTTCGTTTAACCGTTCAAATGGTAAAATATATATTTAAGAAAATTTTTGATAAGGGCCAAGACATTTTTCTATCTTTGAAATACACTTTTGGGTAATGCAAAATATATGAGACGGATGGATAGATATACAGATGGACGGATAGATAGCACACAGGTACGATGTGTTAAAGAGCGCTTAATCTGGAAAGCATCTTAGAAAAAGCCATTTTACATGCATTCTAAATCATAAACATCTTAAAGACATTTTCTTAATGTCTATTTAACATCTTACAGGAAATATTGCAGAACAGTAAACACTAAAAAACTATATTCTGCAGATGAAAATGCAAACATCAATTAGACGTCTCTGTGCTGTGTGTGTGCTATCAGCGTAGATAGCTGTCTGACTGCATTCATTTTTATTGTCATTTTAGTGTCCAACACCAAATAATTCATTAATATTTCATAACAGTTTTAAGTAGGCTTTAATTCTCACAGTGTGACCCTTGTTGCTGCTGTTGGTCTCTATGGTGGTCCGCTCCCTATGGTTCGCTAAGATGACAGTATTCTTAGCATCGGTGATGTTTTGTGGTATATTTAAGGTTTTAGCTCTATTGAATCTGTCATTAGGTCTTTAATATTCTAAAACGCATCTAAATTACTTTTCCAGCTGTGCTTGTCTGCCACGTGTATGTAATTATACTGTAGCATACATGCTAAAGCTATCTTTTTCACAGGCAGTTTTAGCTAGTTGGTATTGCAGACTGAACTATTTCCACTGGCTAGCTTTCATGATGTGCAGTTATTTTATACACTATATAGTGTTACGGCTCTGTTGGTCTTCTAAAAGCCACCTACTGCCCTCAGCTAACATTTAGCAGCTCACCATGTGTTTAATATCACTGTATGTGCTGCTAATAGTGTGTCGAGGGAAGCAGTGGAAACTGTCAGAACGTTTGTGGGACGATACTAATATTGTCTTTAGAGTTCACCCACATAAAATTTACCGTGGTTTTACAATAGTAGCCTACAACAACCTCTAGTAATTAGGCCTACGGTATTTTGGTTAAAGATTCATGATAAATAGTCATGCTAATATTATGGGAGTAAGAGCATAATTTCACAAAGATTCACAATATGTTGTAGTAGCCGCCTACATTTGCTAAATTTTTAAGCTATAAATTGTTTCATAGCAAATAGCATTGTTAAACGTTATATTCATTTGACCTCTGTTTACTATGGTCTTATACAAATACCATATTCATATTTACTATGCATAAACTATGGTAAATTTGAAATGAGGTATGTATCTATAGCTTGTTAGCAAAAGTAAGCTAGCAAGCTAAATACTGAGCTTTAGCAAGTTAGCATGCTGGATAAGGGAAGGTTTGTGTTTCAACTATTTTCCCCAACAAAAAAGTGCTATGGTATTATTACCATGTTTGTTTGGGCATGACTCTTAATACCACTGTAAATTAAAACTTACATTGATAATAATCATACATTACCATGGTATTTAAATGATTGTTGTTAATATATTAAAATATTAGGGTATTACCATTTAACAACATCAGTTTACTATGGTGTTTTCTGGATAAAAATATTAAATATCTAAATAATGCATTTACGTAAAGTTATATTTTTTTTACTCATTTGCATTTTTTTTGCATACATCATTACATTTGGGTTTTAATAATACAATAAGACAAAGTATTAAAATATTTTTAAATATATAAAACATCCTTAACACATGCATATGCACAAACCTCGAAATGGCTAAATATATTAGAAAATTTACTTCAAGGGTAAAGAAAATACATTTACAATCTTAAATACAAAATTAATTGTTTATTGTTTATTTACATTGGAAATGCATTTAAAAAATAGCTGCATTTATGAGAAAATAAAATACGAGTAAACTTGTCGAAAAAATATATTTATATAAATATATTTCAACATCTATATTAGCAACATATTTTTGGCCATTTTTGTAATATTTTAAAATATTTAACTGATCTTTTTTGAACATTTTTGAAAGGGAAAATAATCCAAACAAACTCTTTTTATTTTGTATTTGATTATCAGATAAAAATATAAAACATGCTTAAAACAACATGCATTCACTTGCATGTAAATTGACAAAATGTTAAAGGGGTGGTGTAATGCCCTTTTCACAAGATGTAAAATAAGTCTTTGATGTCCCCAGAGTGTGTATGTGAAGTCTTAGCTCAAAATACCCCACAGATATTTTTATATAGCATGTAGAAATTGTCACTTTTTGAGGGTGAGCAAAAACGCACTGTTTTGTGTCTGTCCCTTTAAATGCAAATGAACTGCTGCTCCCCGCACAGAGGGCGGAGCTTCAAGAGCTCGTGTCCTTTTACCTCACACCGACAGGCGACATGCACTGACAATTTCACAAACTTTTAGCCTTTTATGTTCAAACCAAAATCAGACAATGATGGAGAGACTCAAGAAGAAGTGACAACATGTAGAAGCAACAGGACTGAATGGTTAGTTGGTGAATTTATGTAGCTTACGTGTAGTTATCTTCTAGTCACTGATTAGCATATTCTGTCTTGATAATCTATAAATTACGTTCCTGTGGGCGGGGTTTATGTCAATTTTAGGATTCATGATATCACTAACCTGGGAGGAATGTCGTGTATTCCCTACCAACCGTTTGTTGTAGTCCTTAAAAAGAAATTTCTTTAAAAGCAAATATCTCCCTTTGCTGTGAACTTTGAGCGTTGTAACTTTGCAGATGTTGTTTATGCTCAAACAGCAACATTACACACTAACTAAAGTTAGAAAAGTGAAATCATAATCAACCACCCCTTTAAGAAAATGCATGTTTGCAGTGGGAATGTTACCTTCTAACCATTTTTCATGTGATTTGTGACAGTCAGTTAGACGTGGACTGTTTGTTGAAATGGAGTTCATGACGTGAGCTCCTTTATTCCCCATCTGTGAACAGATCAAGGAGGAGAAGAAGACACCAGAAGCCGTCGCCACACAGCCTCCTCCTCCTCTACCGGGAGGATTCCTCAAACAGCTGGTGAGGGAGACCGAGAAAGAGACACGCCACAAAGAGCCAGAGCTTAAAGAGGAGAAGGCGGTGAGATCACACTTCAATGGGTGGGAATCTGCTGGAAAAACCCAAGTGATGTTCACTGCAGAGCCAAATGACATCCAGCCCTCCCTCTCTGGACGTCATGGGTGGAGCTTGACATAGTCCAGCTCCACCTCTAATGGGTGGAGGGATAGAGTTTAGGGTGGGGTTAGACCTTCTAGCTCCACCCATTACAAATTACATCTAGAGAGGAGGAGCAGGACTTCACACTCCACCCATGGCTCTGCAGTGAGCAGCCTCTCGAGAAACCAGGTTATACGGTTTATTATGGTCAAGTTGGTTTGTAAACAAGGAACCTGGTGATTCTTTGTAACTGCTATTTTACTTCTCATTTTCCAAAAATTAAGAATTCTGTTATAATTTACTCTCCCTCATGTTGTTCCAAACCTGTATGAGTTTCTTTCTTCTACTGAACACAAAAGAAGACATTTTAAAGAATGTTTGTAACCAAGACAGTTGGCAGCATCCATTGACTTCCATAGTATTTCTTTTTCCTGCACTGGAAGTCAATGGCTACCATCAACTATCTGGTTACCAACATTCTTCAAAATATCTTCTTTTGTGTTAAACGGAAACTCATACAAGTGTGAAACAATATGAGGGCGAGTAAATGATGACAGAAATCTTCATTTTTGGGTGAACTGTCCCTTTAAGGTTAAAGTTCAGAATATTTGTATTCCCAAAACATGTAAGAATGTTCTTATTTTTTTTCTTAAGATAGTTCTAAAGACAAAACTTGCATAATTTGAATTCCTGAATGTTCTTCATAATCATCGTCGTCAGCCTCGTAAATTTAGAATAACCTCCAACTTGACACCAATGATTGATAATGTAAACAATGATCTGTTATTAATTGTGAGTGAAGTAACTTTTTGCTAAATTTGAAATTCAGTAACATCTCTACAAAACATACTATTTGACACCGTTTAGCACAAAATAACTTTATAACACACAGCATATTAAAAAATGCCATGTCAAGTAAATACTGTGCACACTTATTATGATTATTACGGTAATCTGCAGGCAGCCCAAAAAGGCTCTTTTCATATCATTCACTTAGGAACCTTCTTATAAACTTAGAATTTATCTTAAGAAATGTCTTAACGTCTTTCCTAAGAAGACTTTCATGAATCCAGCTTCAGGTTCTTTCAAACATGTGATGCCACTAACCTGGCAAAACTTTTAGCATTTATTAACTCAACGTTATCAGCTGGTTTTCATTGGGTTTCCCAGCAGGGGATGGTCTTGTTGTCATAAGAGTATGACTTACACCAGTCTCCATGTGGTTTTTAATGCTCCTTACAGCCCAGTAAACTCAGCGACAACCTGGTCCAGAATTTCTTACTTCCCGACCAAACTCCACCGATACTGGAAGCGGAGATGGCACTTCGAGCAGAGCAGCTGGTGAACGGAGAACGGGGCCGCCACACCAATCTGACAGAGAAGAAAACCTCCTCTCCCAGGAGGATAATGTCTCCGGAAAACCCAAGAAGTCTGAGACACGACTCAAAGTCCACCACTCCAGAGATCAACGGGCAGGCGCCCAGCTCAGACAAAGCCAAATCTCCAGGTCCACCAATAGAAAAAGAAGTGAAGAAGGAAGAAGTAAAGGTACAACAGGAAGTTAAACCGCTGAAACAGGAAGTGAAAGAGGTGAGGCAAGAGCCCGAGGGTCAACTCACTGTAACCCGTATAAGAGAGGAGCCCAAGGTGCCAGTGGTAGGTATAACCAGTGTTGCTTCACGATGCATTTATGTCATTTTTATACAGAAAGTAGATTGATTTTGTCCATCAGGAATTTATTATATTATGAGATCAACGATAATCACTTCAGTTGTTATTAATATTTTTCGATTATTGTTGTTACTGTTATTACATTAACATTAACTCACTGTAAAAAATAAAATAAAAAGATTCAACTTAAAGTAAGTGTTCGTGCTGACTTAAAAATATTGTTTTACAATTTTAAGTTGTCAACTCAAATATCCAAGTTGTCACTTAGTACAACTTCACATTTCACGTTGACTGAACTTAAAATTTAAAGGCTGCACGAACACTTTCTTTTTTAAGTTGAATTTTTTTTTACAGTGCATTAAATTATTCTATTAACAAATGGCTAGTTTTTAGCATTGTTATATTTGAAGTGTTATTTTAGGGTTATTTATTTACTATTTTAGTATTTATTAATGATATTTGTATAATTTATTATAAATGCGATATTTTTATTAATATGTTATAGTATTTTTTAAAAGATTTTATTTAGCTTTAATTTTTATTTTATTTAAAAAAATGTTTTATATATATATTTTATTATTATTATTTATATTTTATTGTTATTTTAGTATTATTTAGTATTTTATTCATATGAAGTACTATTTTAATTTTAGTACATCAACTTCAACTTGTTTATTTCAGTTAGTAACCAAGGCAACATTTTTTAAGCTCAAGTTTTTCCTCTAATAATTAATTTTCGTTTTATTTCAATGACCAAAAATGATTTTTTAATAGTTTTAATTTGAGTTTTAGTTAGCAATAACAGCACTGGAATGTAGAAAGGTTGTTTTAGGTCTGCTACACTGTATTTGTGGCCTAATTCTCTGTTCCTCTTTCTCTCTGCAGAGGGATGTGTGGTATGAAGCTGGGAAGGTGTGGTACGCTCACAAAGATGGATATACACTCGGTTAGTCGCCTCTTATACCTGAGCTTCAGTGTTCACCTTACATTAAGAGAATAAGTTGTGTTGTTGATGCATCGACTGGTATTTTTAGTAGTTGTTTAGGTTTATCACTCCTGAATTGTATGTCTGAAGGCTAGAACAGCTCTCCAGTCCTGTGGTGTTAAGTTACTGGTTATGAATAGCATGTTGTCTTAGAGGATGCTATATTTACATGTGGTCTTAGTGCAAAAACAATGAACTCTTGGAAGGTCCCAAAATCAATATGTAAAAGCCGCCCCATTTCCCTATTTTAGCTTAATATTGCTTAATTCACATCTCTTGTGTTGCAAGATTCTCCTCTTTGCATGAAACATAAACTCTACTCTGTAAATTGTGGCGTGTTGCTAGCAGGCTAATCTTCTTCCTTCCTGCTCAGTTTAGTGATGAATGGGTTTAGTGTTGTTATCTTATCAAGCCTTGTTAAATCTACGCGCCGAAACTGCCATCATGTTATAAGATTCAAAGATTAGCTACCGCAAAAAAAACACACACACACACACACACACACAGTACTGCATCTTCATGAACCCAAATCTGTCAAGCTCCTAAAAGAACAACAAAAGCACAATTTAAAAAAATCCATACGATTTGTTGTGTCAGTAAAATGTGCTTTCAAAGTGTCAATGTGGCATGTTTCAATATGTGGATGCAGCGGAAGGGAAGATTTTCTGTTAAATTGTTAACAAATGTCCTGTTTGTTGTTCCCCACTGAGTAGAAATCTGATCTATGCCCTGTATACAATTGACATTGATTTGCGTTGAGTATTAGTCACCTTTGACCCCTGACTCACAGTCACTCAGCTGAAGCCGGACGAGGGCACACCGGATCTCCCTGACGGCAGGGTGAGGGTTCGACTGGCCTCAGACGGGTCCCTCCGTGAGGTTACCCAGTATGAGATCGAACAGGTGAACTTTATTCACTGCTGCTATTTATTGAAGCCAATTTCCAATAAATGAAAAAAAAAAAATCATGCTTTTGTAAATCATGATTATGACATATTGGCATACAGTAGTTAGTTAGTTTCAACATTATCTCATTTCGATTTATGTCATAGCATGTCATAATTTCAACCTTTTATGTCATAGTTGACTGAAGAATGTTGACCTGTTTATTTTATTTTAATGTCATAATTGACTGTTTAAGCATAATTTAAATTCAGTATGTCATAATGTCAGCTTTTTATGTCATAACTATGACTTAGTATGTCATATTTTCACCTTTTATGTCATAGTTGAAATTAAGTCATAATTTAGTATGTCATACTAAAGTATGTCATAATTTAGTTTTTTTATCTCATAATTATGTAATACTCTTTCATCATTGAATTATGTCAGAACTTTTTTACTTTTTTAATGTCATAATTGTCATAATTTTGACTTTTTGTCAAGAATTTGACCTTTCATCACATAAATATGACTGGTATTCATAATTTTGACACTTCATGTCATAAATATGACTTTGTATGTCATAATTTCAATATTTCAACTCATAATTTACTTAGTTATGAGGCAAGTCATAATTATGAGATAAAAAATAGGACATACTGACTTTATCAACTTTATCTCATAATTGAACATCAAAGACAGCATTTTTTTTTTTATTAAAGGCATTCATAATTTCAATTTAGTTTGTCATGAAGTCAACTTTTCATCTCATAATAGACTTAAGTCATAACTTTGACTTAGTATATCAAATTCAACTTAGTCTTTTTATGTCATAATTGACAAGTCAGAACCTGAAAAAAAAGTAAAAGAAATTCATACACGTTTGGAACAACTTGAGGGTGAGTAAATGATGACAGAATTCTCATTTTTTGGGTGAACTATCCCTTTAAGAATTTCATAAATTCTTTTTATTTCATAATTCTGACATAGTATGTCAGAATTATGACATTTCATGTCATAATTTTGACTTTCAATCTCATAAATATGACTTTTAATGTCATAATTTCGACAACCGTCTGGATGTACTCATATGATATGCATGACCAGTGCTGACATCTTTCGGTGGTTGTGTACAGCTGAACCCTCCTGAGCTGGACCTGAGTGAAGACTTGAGCGAGCTTGTGAACATGAACGAGTCGAGCGCCCTTCACACTTTGACCAGTCGAGCTAAAGGATATTTACCCCTGACCCACGCTGGGCCCAATCTACTGGCCCTGTGGCCTCCTCTGTCCTCGCCAGCCAAGGTGAGGCCCGTGTAGCTACAAAACTGGCTATGTCGCCTGTATGATTACACATGTAGCTT
>NW_026606711.1:167500-175000 GCF_029890125.1 Rhinichthys klamathensis goyatoka
TGTGCTTTGACACTTGGAGCTTTGGTGCTCATATCAGCAATACACGTTTAAGTCTGGCTTGCAACATTTCCTGGATCCCGTTCTCCCCACGTTTACCCACAATTCCATCAAATAAAGAGCCCAGCTGTATATTTAAAGTTTTATCTAATAAGCTTTAATAAAAAAAAAAATGTCTGTCCCTCACTTCAGGTGGATGAAAAGCAGAGAGCTCTAGTGGGTTTTGGGAAACTTCTGGCCGCCATGAACACTTTGGGATTCTCAGCGGATGAGCAGAAGGCCATCTGGCATGTTTTAGCAGGAATCTTCCATCTCGGTGTCGCAGGAACATGCAAAGGTAAGACAGGACTACACTGATGACTGTGTTTTGTGAAGCGAAAAAGAATTTGGACAGTCTTTTCTCTTTTTTCCCCCTTTGTTCTATGGCTTCAGTGGGCCGTAAGCAGTTTATGAGCTTTGACAGCGCGCAGACGGCCAGCGCTGTCCTGGGTTGTGAGGGAGAGGAGCTTCACACTGCCGTCTTCAAACACCACCTGAGACAGTTACTGCAGAGAGCGACCGGAGGAGTCCGAGAGAGACACACCGCAGACCAACCAGAGGAAGGTCCGAATACAGTCTGTCCCTGTTAAACCCAGCACAGCCTCGAAGATCCCAGCTAAGATATGTGTAGAGGAACCAGCGATAACATACAGAACATATCACACATCAAATAAGGCATCTTTACAGTTAAGGCTGCTCTGTGCCTGCTCAAAAATCGGTGTAAAGATGCAATGCAGAATAAAAGCCAGACTAAAGTATGCTCTGACCCACCTCAGCCCCTAGTATTACAACATGCAGTTAAAACTGTTGTGTAAATGCATTTATGCCACCTGTGAGCAGCCTTAAACAGTCTGTGTAAAGACACCTAGTTGCCACTCCAGAAGCGCTTCGGTGCCACCTTTGCAGTGTAAATTTGACAATAGATAAATAAACATGAAATATTGCCCTTTTTTTATTTATTATTCAGATGATGATGATGATAAGCAGTTTAGTGTCATTATAAAAAAATTTTGACCACAAAATGCCTCAATTGATCAGTTAGAAACTAATATTTCAGAGAGCCACATATTAAAATGAATATCAACTGAATAAGAGTTATAACCAAAACATTTCCGGTTTAGCTCGTTTTTTATATATATATGTCTATTATTTAATATATAATCAGCATATTTATGTTTCTAATTCTTCCATACACTACTGTTCATACACAACAAAAAATGTTCGCATCAAAAACGGTTTAATATTGATAATAATAAGAAATGTTTTGTGCAGCAAATCAGCATATTAGAATGATTTCTGAAGGATCATGTGACACTGAAGACTGGAGTAATGATGCTGAAAATTCAGCTTTGATCACAGGAATAAATTACATTTTAAAACATATTACTGTAAAAACCAGTTAATTCAATTTGTAATAATATTTCACAATATTACAGTTTTACTGTATTTTTGATCAAATAAATGCAGGCTTGGTGAGCATAAGAGACTTCTTTCATAAACATTAAAACATAGTGTTTCGAAACTTTTGTCTGGTAGTGTAATTTAGGAACAATAATAAAAAAAAGTCCCCAGAAGTGAGTGCTAAATTATACACAACCTCTATTTGAGAATGTCCTAAAATAGAAAAGCAGTTTATAAATAAACTAAATCAAGATTATTTATTGACGATGTTTAAGGTTTTCTTATAGGAGTCTATTGTAATTATAATTATCTTAATTTGACAAAAATATCAGTCCTTATTAAGAGAGCTAGATCAACATATGTGTGTGTGTGTTTCAGGTCCCAAACTGAGTGCTGCTCAGTGTGTAGAAGGGATGGCGGCTGGTCTCTATGAGGAACTCTTCACCACTATAGTGTCTCTCATCAACAGGTAAAGACACAGTGTCCTGGTCAATGACATGTCTCTGCAGGGTTACTGATGTGGCAGTGTGTGTGTGTGTGTGTCCTCTCCCCAGAGCGCTGCAGTCTCAGCAGCTGACGCTGGCCTCTGTGATGTTGGTGGACACACCGGGCCTGAGGAACCCCAGACACAGCGCTGATGACCGGGCGGCCGGATTCTCCGAGCTCTGTCACAACTACTTACAGGAGAGACTGCTGGAGCTTTACTACAGTCACACATTCACACAGACGCTGGAGCGATACACACGGGTACTGTCCCACGCAGAATCCTGCCTGCGAGACAAGTTTGAAAACAGCGGTGCTATGCCTCAAACTAATATTGAATATGAATCTTGCTGATTTAATTCAATTCAATAACATTTCATTTAAAAAATAATATTTAAATAAAATAATATTCTAAAATAATATTCTGTATGTTTTATGGGCATTTTGTTATTTGGTTAATAAGCTATATCTAAAAATGCCATATGACAACCACAATTAAATCGTGAACATGAATATGAAACTTTCTGATTACATTTTCATTAAATTTTAAATAAAATTTAAAATAATATATAAAGTAACATTCCTATGAATATTAATAACTTCTATTTCTGTATGTTTTACTGCCATTTTGTTATTTGGTCAATAAAGTATATCTAAAAATGCCATATGGCAGCCTCAAATAAATATCGAAAATGAAACATAATTGCTGATTAAATTTTACTTTGATTTAGGTTAATTTATTTTTTAAAATAAATTTTAATTAAATTTAAAAATAATATAATAAGATAATATATAAAATAAAACTCCTATGCATATTTATAACTTCTATTCCTTTTTTACTGCCGTTTTGTTATTTGGACAATACACTATATCAAAAAATCTTTTTCTTTTCTTTTTTATGGCACCACATACAAATTTTGAAGTTTTTATATCGTTGATAACCTCAAACAAATATTGAATGTTTGTTTTTGACAACCTCAAACAAATATTGAATATGAACCTTGCTGAATTCATTTAATTTAATGTAATGCATTAAATAATATAATACAATAATTCCTATGCATATTTATAACTTCTATTTTTATATGTTTCACAACTATTTTGCCAATTTGTCTGTCTAAAAATGCCATATCTGTTATTTTTCATAGCACCACATGCTAATTTTGTGAGGGGGTTTGACCATTTTTAGCATTCATATTATAATAGAGAGTTATACATTTACTTTATAATAATACTAACAAATAATAATTTCATATAATTAATAACTTCCTGAATAATTTCCTTAGGAAGGAGTACCTGTAGATTTCGCAGCCCCTGAGACGAGCCCGTCAGAGGTTGTGTGTGCCGTTGACCAGCCAGGACTGCAGGTATCACTCACCGATACTTAACACACTTCTACAGACCTCAACCGTGCAGGTCATTTTACGCCGCGTGTGCGTGCGTTCTCAGGTTCGAGCACCAGAAGGCGACTCTCGAGGTCTCCTGTGGGTTCTGGATGAAGAGATGGTCACTCCTGGTTCCACCGAGAGCACAGTTCTGGAAAGAGTGTGTCAGTACTTCAGCGGCACAGGTACTCCAGTGTGATTCTGACCTCCTCCTGTGATGTTTTATCAGACACGTCCTCATCTTTCTGCACGCTTGCTTCTCAGTGCGCCAGTGTGAGCAGCCTCTGCAGTGTGAGATCGCTCACCTGATGGGTTCAGATCCAGTCCGCTATGATCTCTCAGGCTGGTTCAGTCAGGTCCAGAACAACCCGTCAGTGCTGAACGCCAGCTCCCTGCTGCAGAACTCCTCCATGTAAGAGAATACAGATGACCAGGCACTTTTACACTGCTGTGTGGAGGACATTTCCATACTAGAGCTTTTCCTCATACAAAATTCTGAATATTATTACCAGGAAAGTTATTAATGATTTGACATTATTCATTGACTCGATATGAATTACAGTACGTGTCATCTCGTCAATTTTATACCAATAAAAGTACCATGAAAAATAGCAGGTATGACATTTAGAAAAAGTTTGTTTGAACAAATAGCAAAAATGGCAGTAAATTATAAGGAAATAAATACATGTAGATTTTACTAAAATTGGTGGAACATTTTAATTGTTCAGTTCATGTGAACTCTGCTACGTTTGGAAAATTCATATTAGAAAATCTAAGAAAATAGACTTTAAATATGGGTGGGAATGTTTTGTTTTATTAATTAATTTAATTTTAATTTTTTATTCGTCTGGTGTAAACTCTGGTTCATTTGGCATTCATTTATTTTATTTTATTGGTTCGGTGTTTGGTTCATTTGAACTCTGGTATGTTTGGAAAATACATATTAGAAAATGTAAGGAAAGATACATTAAATATGGGTGGGGATGTTTTTATGTATTTATTTATTTATTATTGGTCTGGTTTTCAGCTCATGTGAACTCTGGTACGTTTGGAAAATACCTATTAGAAAAATAAGGCAATAGACATTAAATATGGGTGGGAATGTTAATTTCATTTGATCTTTGGAACTGCTATTGATGACATTCTGTATGAATTGCATTTTTGCATTCCTCCATGTCTCATTTAATATAGTATAATGCTTTCTCATAGCGGTTTGTCTCTGAATAAATTGCCGTTGGAGAGCAACTCGCATTCTTCGCGTCTCTCGCAGTACGTCTGCGGCAGACAAAAGCAAGTGCTGTGTGTGAGTTTTGGTGGTAAATCATATTCAGTAACACATCCCGTGTCCTTCTTAGCTGTTACCAGGAAACAGTGTTAAACATCTGCTGCTAGTGCTCACAGTGGTCATGCTGATGACGTAAACACACCGCAGTACAGGCAAGCATGAGCTTGGTGTCGGCAACTTTTAGAAAAGGCGCTTGCATGCTGTCCATTTTTACACGCAGCACTGAGAAATGCAACTTTTGCATAATTAAAACTGTATAATCTTTTAAAATAAGATTTGATCAAGTGGTGTTCACTAGATGTCATTTAGGTCTTACAAGATCGACTCATGCATTTCTGATACTACTTATTTCTGATGCTCATGGATTTCACATACTAATTATTTGGCACTTTTAATTGATGTAATAATGGAGAGATGACAGAAAAAAACTTTTTTGTTAATACTAATGACTTTTACATCATCGTTAGTGTAGTTCATGTGTACCCAACTATGATGGCGAACGGAAGTGTGTTCATACTAAACGCCTCAGTGTGAAACGATCCTGATTCTCTCTCTTCAGTGTAGCGGTGAAGGCCGTGTTCGGTCCGCGGGCGTCTGTGCCGCCTCTCTGCCGGGGTCTGGGTGGCGTGGAGGGCGGCTCTCAGCGCTCACTGGAGAGGAGCGGGACGGTGCGCAAGACTCTGAGCGGAGGGATGGCGGCCCTCAGGAGACATTCCCAGTGCATCGCTGTCAAACTGCAGGCGGTGAGAAACACACGAGCTGTTATGAAGCCGTTTCCGTCTGTCTTCTGTGTGTAGATCCTCTTCACTCTTTCTGACCCTCTCTCGAGCAGGACGCTCTGGTGAATCTGATCCGGCGAGCGCGGCCCGTGTTCCTGCAGTGTGTGAATGCTAAGACAGATGGCTGTGGCTTTGATGTCCCAGCACTGCGTGTACAGCTGCACTCCACACACCTGCTGCCCGCACTACAGCTGTACCGAACAGGTCTCACACTCACACTCTAACACACACGCACACACACACACACACACACACACTCACAATCACTCACTCACACACATACACACAGACACCCACACACACACTCACAATCACTCACTCACTCACTCTCACACACACACACACACGCACATACACAGACACACACACACTCATGCATGTTTGTTTCTCCAATTTACATGTTGTATTTCATTAAAGTAAATTAGTCGCATGTATCTTTATTTCCATTGCTGATACCTTATGAAGGGGTCATGAACTACATTGTTTTATTGTTTTACTGTACAATGTCTCCTGGGTTGCACTTATAATGTTAGTATGATTTTTACATCAAAAATTGTCATAATTTAGAAATAAAAGGTTTTTTTTTAACAAGGAAGTAAGTTTTCTGTTCTGAAACTTACAGGATATTCTTATAGTATGATGACCTCTTATAGTATGATGTCAAAAGCTCAGTTCTCAGTTCATGACCCCTTTAAGATTAGAGATTTGAACAACTTTTGAGTGTGCCATGGAAATAAATTATATGAAATAAATCCTAGTATGAGAAGAAGGTTTGGTTAGGAATTTCAAATTTGGATTAAGTTGTTTTTTTGGGGGGCTTTTTTAGCCATTCAGGATTACTAGTTATTTATTGAAAGATGAAAACCACCATCATGCTTTCCTTGTCAAACTCCAATGACTGCAAAAGAGGACCTATTATGCTTTTGTACATTTTCAACTTTCTTTAATGCATAATGTTGCTGTTTGAGCATGAAAAAGGTCAGCAAAGTTACAAAGCACAAAGTCCCTGCAAAAGTAATTCTCTATATCAGTCAGTGCGCACTGTTTCTGAACTCTCGGAAGCCCTCAATTAATTATTTTTCAATTGTAGTCTTATACATATCACAATATTTCTCATTTAAATAATTCCCACCCAAGGCATATGCAAAATAAAGGGGCGGGGCCTGGTTGAGTTAGTTAGTAGTGCATTAAAACTCTCAATTATGGTATGGGGCGTGACATTTTCCAAACACGCTTGAAGCAGTTGACCAATCACAACACATTGGTCCAGTTGACCAATCACAACACACTGGTCCGGCCGACCAATCAGAGCACGTTGCACTTTTCAGAAGGAGGGGCTTCATAGAGACAGGAACTAAACAGGGTGTTACTGACAGACTGAGAAGAGAGGAGCTGCAATAATGTAAAAATATGTGAAAAATAATGTGTGTTAAAACCTGTTCTAGTAGAGCCCAAAAATAAAATCAAGTATTATTCAGAGATATGTTTAACTGATGTATTAAATAATTATAATAATTTTGGCGTGTAACTCATCTTGCACTGTTTGTGCTACAGACATGCTTGATACCTTTGGTTGTATACTGCACATTTACAGACTCAGCATGCATCTAACATGCCATCTCGAGCACACCACACATTTGAAGCACTTCTCCTCATAACGACCAGTATCTATAGTATATTTTTCAGGATTTACTACCAAATGTCCTTACAAAGACAGCAACCTCTTCCTCTCTGTCTCTGTCTTGCAGGCTACCCTGAGCACATGTCCCTGGGTGATTTCCGCTGTCGTTTTCAGGCCCTCTCTGCTCCTATAATGAAGCGATATGGTTCTGTCTTCATTACCCCAGACGAGAGGAAGGTCTGGACGTCCTGAATCACACACGCGCCTCATTACCCTCTGTTGAAATGTCATTTCTTTTTAATGATGTCAAATGATGATGTTCTTTATTTCCCTGTTTATTAGCTTGTTCATTGATTAGCCGGTTTTTGCTTGAACAGCCCTCATTGATTTGGAGGAGCTGATGTTCCTAAAGAAGGCCTGAGATCTGTGTGTTTATGTTTACATCCCTTTATATCAGGCCGTGGAGGAGTTATTGATTGATCTGGATTTGGACAAGAAAAGCATTGTTTT
>NW_026606711.1:1672500-1687500 GCF_029890125.1 Rhinichthys klamathensis goyatoka
ATATCCGAAAGATAAAGTGGCGCAGTATTAGTTAAACATTTAAAAACTATTAGTAAAATTTTAAACTGCACTCTAAAAGATACAGGGAGCCAGTGTAGTGAGGCCAGCACAGGGGTAATTTGGTCCCTTTTTCTTTTCCCTGTCAGAAACCGAGCAGCCGCATTCTGTACCCCTTGGAGGCGGCGGAGAGAGCGCCGTTCGAGTCCGCAGTACAGCGAATTACAGTAGTCCAGCCGCGATGTCACGAAAGCATGGACTGCTCTCTCTAGGTCTTTCTTGGGGAGATAGGGCTTGATTTTACTGAGTAGTCTTAAATGATAAAAGCTGCTTTTTACCACTGCACTGACCTGTTTGTCGAATTTAAAACCACAGTCAAGAATCACTCCTAAATTTTTTGTGCTTGGGCGAGAGAATGAAACTAATGGGCCGATGGCACTGTCCCAGCCCTGCAGACAGTCTGTTTTCCCAAAGACTACAATTTCAGTTTTGTTTTTGTTAATACTTAAAAAATTTGAGTCCAACCATGATACCACCTCCTTAAGACAGTCTTGTAAAGTTTTAATTGCAGTGAAGTCATTAATGCTCAGTGGGAGGTAGGCTTGAATATCATCTGCAAAGCAGTGAAAACTCACATTGTGTTTCTTAAAAATGGCCCCAAGCGGAAGCATATACAGTGAAAATAAAGCAGGGCTTAAAATTGCTCCCTGCGGCAGGCCAAAATCTAGTGACATTGGTGAAGAAGAGTGGTCACCTAGCTGAACTGAGAAACTTCTGTTAGATAAAAACGATTTAAACCACTGAAGGGCAGTACCCTTAATGCCCGCGTAATGCTCTAGGCGAGATAAGAGTGTGGCATGGTCTACAGTGTCAAATGCGGCTCTTAAATCTAAAAGCACCAGAACAGTAGATTTGCCTACATCAGCGGCTAAAAACAAATCATTTAAAACTTTTAAGAGGGCTGTTTCTGTGCTATGCCGGGGTTTAAAGCCAGATTGGAATAATTCAGTGATTCCATTTTCATCAAGGTGGGACTGTAGTTGGTCATATACAACTTTCTCCACTATCTTAGACAGAAATGGGAGTTTAGAAATAGGTCTAAAATTAGATAACACTGTGGAATCAAGGTTTGGTTTTTTCAACAGGGGCTGGACCACAGCATGTTTGAAAGCAGCCGGGAAACAGCCGGACTGCAGTGAAGAATTAATAAAGTCCAAAATAAAAGGACCAAGTGTCAGAAATACTTCTTTAAAAAGGCGAGACGGGATAGTGTCAAGTGGACAGTGTGAAGGCCTCAGCTGTTGAACAACTTTATTTAAAAAAGACAGAGACACCGTCTCAAAGTGATCAAACACAGCCGCACTTGTAAAGAGTATCTGAGGCTCAGACACAAAGGGAGTGAGAGAGGACCTAACCGCACACACCTTTTCATGGAAAAACAACAGAAATTTGTCACATAATTCAGTTGAAGATTCAACGTCAGCACAATCACAAGGGTTTAAAAGAGAGTTTAACATTTTAAAAAGGAGCTGTGGCTTATGGCTATTACTGGAAACAAGATTGGATAAAAACTGAGTTTTTGCAGCTTTAACAGCTTTCTGGTATTCCGCCAGACTGTTTCTTAATATTTCATAGGAAACTTGCAAACGGTCCTTTTTCCATTTCCTCTCTGCGCGTCTACATGCACGTCTATATGCGCGCGTGACTTCATTCAACCATGGCTCCGATGCTGGTTTAGACTTTTTACTTCCCAGTGGAGCTATTTCATCCAGCAAGTCCGAGCACATCGAGTTAAAAACACAGAGCCATTGATCAACATTTACATCATCTATGTTACTCATGTGAAACAGTGAGCCATCAAAAGCACATAAAAAGCGCGAGGCAGTCTGGCTGTTTATCGTGCGCACCTGGCGCGCTGGGGCACACGGTTTATCCAAGGATCCAGGCAATGTGACAGAAAACAGTACTGCAAAGTGATCCGAAATCCCAGAATTGCAGACTTCCTGTATGTTTATACTTAATCCAAAGGACAACACAATATCCAATGTATGTCCCTTCTCGTGAGAGGCCCCAACCACCCATTGAGTAAGATTAAAAGAGTCAGCCACATCTAGAAAATCCTTGGCCAACTGATTCGACTTACAGCACACATGGACATTCATATCCCCGGCTATTAAAAAATGGTCATAGCTAAGAGTTAGTTCTGTAGCAAATTCTGTAAAGTCCTCAATGAAAGTCTTATTAAATTTTGGGGGGCGATAGACTAAGGCACACAGAACTGGAACGTCGGCATTTAAAACAAATGTCTGTAATTCGAAGCTTGAAAATGAGTTTGTTTGTACTTGTCTACAATTAAAACTTGACTTGAAAACTGATGCCAGCCCTCCACCTCTGCCAGTGCTACGTGGGGAGTTTAAGAACGAACAATCTGGGGGTGTAAGCTCGGAGAACGGAGTGCACTCACCGACGTGCAGCCAAGTTTCACACAGAAGAAATATATCCAACTGGCGTGTTGTAAAGAAGTCGTTGAGAATGAACGTCTTGTTGGTGAGGGATCTAGCATTGAGGAGGCCAAAGTTGAGAGTCTGCTCCTGATGGCCCGGTGCAGAGCAGCGTTTCAACTCCCGGAGGCATCCTTGGTCCACACCGCGGCTGCGCCTGCGGCGCCTGAGCAACGGTGCCTCCAGCGGCAGGTGACGTGGCGCGGCGTCCAGTATGCTGGGGTTTAGGAGCTGAATCCACCGCAGACCCGGTACTCTGTGAAGCACCGAGTATCCATTTTCTCGGGCATGAGAGTTAATCCAATTATCAGACCTCCACTGTGATCGAATTCTCACCAGTACTCCACCTCGCTTTCCGCGTCTTCGAGGCCGTTTCCTCTTCACTTTCACTGGTGTGCGCCACAGGTAGGTAGGCACGAGTGCCAGGTGAGGAGGGGAGTTGTGGTTTTTGTCTTCAAAATCGTGATTTAACAGTGATGAGCAAACTGATCTGATATTAAACAGTGCTTGGCGATCATACACGAATAAAGCAGGGGTTACTTGGCAGAAACCACAAAGCAAAACTGTTATTAACATTAAAAAAAGGAGACGAGGCAGACGGCTGGCCACGCATCCTGGCGCCATCACACACTCTCTTTACCACCCGATAGATAGATAGATAGATAGATGGATGGATGAGATAGATACAGAGATGAGATAGATACAGAGATAGATACAGAGATAGATACAGAGATAAATATAGATAGATAGATAGATAGATAGATAGATAGATAGATAGATAGATAGATAGATAGATAGATAGATAGATAGATAGATACAGAGGTAGATAGATACATAGATAGATAGATAGATAGATAGATAGATAGATAGATAGATAGATAGATAGATAGATAGATAGATAGATAGATAGATAGATAGATAGATAGATAGATAGATAGATACAGAGGTAGATAGATAGATAGATAGATAGATAGATAGATAGATAGATAGATAGATAGATAGATAGATAGATAGATAGATAGAAAGATAGATACAGAGATAGATAGATAGATAGATAGATAGATAGATAGATAGATAGATAGATAGATAGATAGATAGATAGATAGATAGATATATAGATAGATAGATACAGAGATACAGAGATAGATAGATAGATGAGATAGATGAGATAGATACAGAGATAGATAGATAGATAGATAGATAGATAGATAGATAGATAGATAGATAGATAGATAGATAGATAGATAGATAGATGAGATAGATACATAGATAGATAGATAGATAGATAGATAGATAGATAGATAGATAGATAGATAGATAGATAGATAGATAGATAGATAGATAGATAGATAGATAGATAGATATAGATAGATAGATAGATAGATAGATAGATAGATAGATAGATAGATAGATAGATAGATAGATATAGATAGATAGATAGATAGATAGATAGATAGATAGATAGATACAGAGATAGATAGATAGATAGATAGATAGATAGATAGATAGATAGATAGATAGATAGATAGATAGATAGATAGATAGATAGATACAGAGATAGATAGATAGATAGATAGATAGATAGATAGATAGATAGATAGATAGATAGATAGATAGATAGATAGATAGAGAGATAGATAGATAGATAGATAGATAGATAGATAGATAGATAGA
Source organism: Rhinichthys klamathensis goyatoka (assembly GCF_029890125.1). Lineage (NCBI taxonomy): Eukaryota > Metazoa > Chordata > Actinopteri > Cypriniformes > Leuciscidae > Rhinichthys > Rhinichthys klamathensis. The sequence continues at coordinate 1,676,673 of NW_026606711.1, forward strand.
TAGATAGATACAGAGATAGATAGATAGATAGATAGATAGATAGATAGATAGATAGATAGATAGATAGATAGATAGATAGATAGATAGATAGATAGATAGATAGATAGATAGATAGATAGATAGATAGATAGATAGATAGATAGATAGATAGATAGTAGGGGTGGGGGAAAAAATCGATTCTTAGATGCATCGCGATGCGGATGTGGACGATTCTGAATCGATTCACAATTGTCAAAAATCGATTTTCAAAAAAAAAAAAAAAAATTTAGAGATATATTTATAATAACGTAATATTGACGGAACGCGAAAGACGGAACTCTGAAGCGCGGAAGTGCAGTGGCCGGACCGTCTGTGGCGTGCACATAACAGACTCGGACGCGATGGCTGAGCGCCAAATCCAAACACCCTCCTCGTTAAAAGCTGACGTGTGGAAATATTTTGGCTTCTGAAGTTGAAGGGGGAAAGGAGCTGGACAAGAGCCACACTAGTTGTAAGCTTTGTAGAGTAAAACTAAAATATTTCGGAAACAAGTCACATATGAGAAGCCATATGACACGTTTCCAGCCAGAGGAGGAAAAACACTCGGCTGTAACGTTACCGGTCGTTGTTATATTATTAATTTACTACAAATATGCTGCTGCTAGTTCAGACACACATGTATTTTCCTGTTGGTTCTTTGCAATGTTAATAAAATATATTGTACGTTAATTCTTTATGGGTCATTACTTTGTACTTTTAAAGCAAAGTATTTATAGTCACACACACACAAAAAAAAGATTCTGATAATCGATTTAGCATCGAATCGCAGCCCTCTGAATCGTAATCGAATCGAATCGTGAGGTGCCTAGAGATTCCCACCCCTAATAGATAGATAGATAGATAGATAGATAGATACAGAGATACAGAGATAGATAGATAGATAGATAGATAGATAGATAGATAGATAGATAGATAGATAGATAGATAGATAGATACAGAGATACAGAGATAGATAGATAGATGAGATAGATACATAGATAGATAGATAGATAGATAGATAGATAGATAGATAGATAGATAGATAGATAGATAGATAGATAGATAGATAGATAGATAGATAGATAGATAGATAGATAGATAGATAAGATAGATACAGAGATAGATAGATAGATAGATAGATAGATAGATAGATAGATAGATAGATAGATAGATAGATAGATAGATAGATAGATAGATAGATAGATAGATGAGATAGATACAGAGATACAGAGATAGATAGATAGATAGATAGATAGATAGATAGATAGATAGATAGATAGATAGATAGATAGATAGATAGATAGATAGATAGATAGATAGATAGATAGATAGATGAGATAGATACAGAGATACAGAGATAGATAGATACAGAGATAGATAGATAGATAGATAGATAGATAGATAGATAGATAGATAGATAGATAGATAGATAGATAGATAGATAGATAGATAGATAGATACAGAGATAGATAGATAGATAGATAGATAGATAGATAGATAGATAGATAGATAGATAGATAGATAGATAGATAGATAGATAGATACAGAGATAGATAGATAGATAGATAGATAGATAGATAGATAGATAGATAGATAGATAGATAGATAGATAGATAGATAGATAGATAGATAGATAGATAGATAGATACAGAGATAGATAGATAGATACAGAGATAGATAGATATATAGATGAGATAGATAGATAGATAGATAGATAGATAGATAGATAGATAGATAGATAGATAGATAGATAGATAGATAGATAGATAGATAGATAGATAGATAGATAGATAGATAGATAGATAGATAGATACAGAGATACAGAGATAGATAGATATATAGATGAGATATATATATATATAGATAGATAGATAGATAGATAGATAGATAGATAGATAGATAGATAGATAGATAGATAGATAGATAGATAGATAGATACAGAGATACAGAGATAGATAGATAGATAGATGAGATAGATAGATAGATAGATAGATAGATAGATAGATAGATAGATAGATAGATAGATAGATAGATAGATAGATAGATAGATAGATAGATAGATAGGTAGATAGATAGATAGATGAGATAGATACAGAGATACAGAGATAGATAGATAGATAGATAGATAGATAGATAGATAGATAGATAGATAGATAGATACAGAGATACAGAGATAGATAGATAGATAGATAGATAGATAGATAGATAGATAGATAGATAGATAGATAGATAGATAGATAGATAGATAGATAGAGAGATAGATAGATAGATAGATAGATAGATAGATAGATAGATAGATAGATAGATAGATAGATAGATAGATAGATAGATAGATAGATAGATAGATACAGAGATAGATAGATACAGAGATAGATAGATAGATAGATAGATAGATAGATTAAAAACAAAAATTTCCCTGACTTACTGACATGAAGATTCCATGCTTTTCCATGACTTATTGTATTCATGTTCATTATCACAATATTCCCTGATATGACTGGGCTAACTCTACCACTCGAGGTCACGGCGGGACGGGTCTTACCATGGACTGAGTCTCATGAGCGGGATGGGCGCACACGTGAAGAACACGGTAACCAATAGAAACGATCTCCTGCCCCACACGTCTGATAGAGCACCAATCAGCGGGGCACTCATAAACGACAGCAGACCCTGATGAACCAAATGAGAACAAATGATCTGGACAGGAACCACCACAGATGAACTTAGGAGTGAAATATATTACAGACAACGCTTACCTTCACTCCCTGAATGAGGCCGTTTATTAAAAAGGTGTGTTTGGGGAATGTTTCGTGCAAAACCTAGAGATGAAAAATGCACATTTGTGAAGAATCTGTGAGAATCATTTCAATACCCAGATAAAACATCATTCAATTAATTTCTCAAAATGAAAGGTGCACCAAGTCGTTTCATGTGTCTGTTTTCCTGACTCTTATTTGCCAGTCCCTCCAGAAAAACATGATTATGCGATCGCATGATTTAGTGCATATTAATCAGCCAAAGTCCGCATATTTATGCGGGGGCAGTATTTTTTTCAAATACGCCGCACTTTCGCCACATAAATTGTCGATTTCCGTGCAAAATATGCGGGGCTTGCATGATTTCATAATCCTCGCATTTTCGTTGCAAAAAAATTTGCTTCACACGAGAGCAGCCGTTTCCCCCTGTTGCCATGGGAACGTTATTAAGTGACGTAATTACGCGACGTGAACATCATCGAAAAGCTGTAAAACAGGAGCACACTTTATTTTTAAATATTTTATTTATTCATTTTTACAGAGGTTGTAGCATATTCCTTTTGTAAAGCTACAGAACTTGTTTGACTCATCAATGTTTTGTAAGTTTGATGTTTTTATTAAGGTCTGAAATAAAACAAGATGAAAAATTAAATATTCCAGCACTTTGTGTGATGTAGTTGTGCTTGCTTATCATAGGAAGTAGTAAGAAATGACTCTTTACATTAAGGTAGTAGCCTAGTGTTACGTCCTTACAGTGTTGGGGGAATCACTTTTTTTTCTCTTTTTCATCAAACCGCAGTTTTTGCAAGTTCCCGCAGTTTCGTCGCATAAAATTGCATAAATATCCCGCATATTCCATCGCATTTTTTAAGAAAACGGGCCGCATAATGAAGGATTTTTGCCCGCAACAGTCACAAAAAAACTCCCAACAACTTGCCTTCCCAACACACCAGAGACTAGAGATGGGAATGATTTCAGCTCCATAAGGGTTCTGTTAACCAGTGTTATTTAATATTCATATTTTGAATGCATTATATGAGAGGTGATAACAAGAGCTGCGTCACGCTTTATTTAATAACAAGTATCCGATTCCTGACCTTAAGTATCCGATTCCAGGATTGGAATTTGATTCCCAGCCCTATATCTGTGTTCAGGCAGTGATGATGCGGGTGCAGCTTGTTCGGGGTGAGATCTGGCTGCAGGTCTTCCGCCTCATCACACCATCCATTTTGACTTTTCGTCGAATTTTTTTTTTAGCTTTGGCAAACTTTCAGCATTGGATTTATTCTCTTTAATTTTCTTTATTGTTTGAGTTGTGCTTGGATATGTGTGCTTCATGGTTGTTTCTTTCTAATTATCTGGTTTGAATAAACGATTCAATGACTCACTCATAAATACACTTCACTTGTTTCACTATTGGATGAATCAGTGTTTTTGAACAAATCTCTTGAATGAATGATTCAATGACTCAATTAGGAAATCGGGCACTATTTGAAGGGACAGCCATTTGTAGTAGTGTCCAAAACTATAGTGGATGCTATCAATATCAAGTGCACTCATTCAATGCCACAATGCACCGCAATAACGAGTATACAACTGATGTACACTCAACGGATAGAGAATACCCACAATGCACTGTGTGAGTCGTGCCAAATGAATGGCGATGCGCTGCGGCTGAATCATCTATCCATCCATTTTCCAAACCGCTGGTCCAATGTGGCTTTAGCGTAATATCACACAGGTATAAACTCCTTTTTAATTGATTATTACAGAATTACAGATTATACTAGTACAGTAGTGTCCAGTAGAGGGCGCCGCTCAAACAAACCTTTCAGTTGCTGCTCTGGATAATGGAAGAATATGCAGGAGAAAAAAGTTTAACACTTACTTTACCAATAAAAATAAATAAATCCATAGTCATTTAGCTTATGGTTTAACTGAATCATCGAAGGTCAGAAGCAAGTACAATGGTCAAAGTTAGATTAAATGCATAAAAATGTATGTTTTATTTAACATATTTAGTTATTGGAGGTTTGCATAGTGTTCTGATTCAGCATTTCACTGATTTTATTCATTTTGAGGAATATTGAATCTTTTTTGTGCAAGTGAGATGAATAAATGTCACATTTAGTCTAGAATTACAATAACCATCATGTTCACACACACACACACACACAATGCCTCTGCACTTCGATTTGTCTCAACATGAGGACAAGAGAGCTGTCAGTCAATTAATGGGAAAACAAAGTAACTTGCATTACTTATTTGAAAAATTAACTTAGATATGTTGTTGTAAATTGAAAAAGTAATGAGTTACTTTACTTATTACTTGAAAAAGTATTCTGATTTCGTAACTCGAGTTACTTGTAATGAGTTACACCCAACACAGAATATCACACAGGTATAAACTTCTTTTTCATTGATTATTAAAATGTTTGATACCTAAACATGTTAACTGCTCTCTCACAGATTTGAATGCTCCAGTGTGATTTTGTCAAAGGTTTAATAAGACACAGGCGAATCGTTGTCATTTACGAATAAGATCACGTGGGTGTTTGAATCAGGTTTGTGATCTTTTAAACGGCTCTACTTTAAACTGACACCAGCTGGTGTGAATTTTGGCAAAACAACTTAGTGCACCCATATTTGAAGCATTCGTCCTGATAAACATGAACTTCAAATATAAATGAGAATCGCTATAATAACTCACAGTGAGCATTGGCGTTGTCAGGAGACCCCAGGCGAAAAACTCCAGAAAGATGACCACAACAGCATGATACACGCTCGGCTTCCCGATGCCCTGCTGGACCTGGAACATCACAAATATAAACAGCTCATTATTAATAATGCTGATTATAATCTTCAACGTGGCACATTTCCAAACTCCTCAGCTTTCAATGGGACTGATCTCATTGCTATTCCTCTGGGACACACAAAAAACTTCACTGCACAAAAGGGAAAAGAAATTCAGCTGTGCCAAACTCTCAAGCCACTTCTGACAGAAGTTCACAGTCTGGAAGAATTGCTTAATATGCACTTGCCGGTATCGTCTTACTCTTATGGATTACTCTTAGTGAGTTAATAATGCAATTTAATCCCATTTGTTCATAAAGAAGGAAACACACAGATGTTATGTGGGTGAAAACAGGAAACTTGTTTCCCATCCAAACATGATGCAGTAGAGAGTTTGGGACAGAAGTTATATACATTTTAAATGAATTCAACTATTATTAAATATATATACAGATACACACATATACGCATGTGCAAGTATATATATATATATATATATATATATATATATACACACACACACATATATATGCACATTTGTGTGTGTGTGTGTGTGTATATATATATATATATATATATATATATGCGTGTATGTACACACACACACACACATATATATATATATATACAGGTGTTTTTTTTTTTATTCAAGTAAATTGGGGCGCTTTTTGCCATTTAAGCATTTAACAAATTAGCAAACCAGCAAACAAATATTTGTCTTATTAATTAATAAATATACTAAATGTCTTATTGAAGGACTTATTTTTTCAGGCTGGACGCTCTGAACAGACTTTTTTATTATTATAATGCATCAAATAATAAACAGAAAGAAAAGACAGAACAGGTCCGACCTCTACAGAAATGTAATTACATGTAAAGTTTCACAAAAAAATATAACATTATAAACACATACAGATGGGACAATTATGCATCAGTGGTATTACCAAAAAAATTATCATAATATTTCAAGAAACTGTCACTTTTCTCGTTTTTAATCAACCTAAGAGATTTAAAAAATGTGAAAAAGCAGGCTGCGAGTTAGAGAATTAACTTAATTAATGAAAGTCATTGGAGTATTAGTTGTACCTTTATACTAACAGATTATATTTTTTTAAGTGAAAGGATCTGGAAGAATCAAGGTGTTTCCCTATATATTTATATATAAAAAAACACACATTGAAAAAAATGTATGACTCAGTGTTTCATCCTTATTCCCACAAAATGAGCAAGAACTGTCAACATCCATATATTTTGCCACAGTATCATTTACAGGATAAATGTTATATAAGATCTTAAAATGAACTTCATTCATCTTATTGGGAATGCAATACTTAAGAGGTAACAAACAATCTTATTGAAGGACTCAAGATCAACAGGATGAGCAAATGACATCACAGACTAATGAATAAATGAATGAAGATTTCGGCGTCCCCATGACAACAGATTGCGCGCGTGCGTCAGATAGATAGGTGTTGTGCGCGCGTTCGCGTGTTACGTAATAGCCGAACACAGAGCTTCAATAGGCTAATCTGTTAGTGTTAGCATCTCTCCTCACCTTCCTGAAAACGATCGATATTACCCATGACACGTTTTGAAACACTTACAGAAATGACGTAAAGACCCTAGACGATATTTAGCGATACACAAAACGATAAAACGACGATTCGATTCTTTTAAAGAATTAAAGTATTTTGATTCGTCAGCTAGCCGATCCGCTATCATCGCTCCGTGCGCGCGCACGTATGTAACGGTACGGATAAACTGATGTTAATGTTTATTGTATGATTGTATGTTATTCTTACCGGACTATCATGCTTCATTATGATCCTCTTGACCAGCACAACTTGGCTGGTGTGATTCTGGTCTATCTCCCCTTTCTCCATCATCATCTTCTTCTTCATTATGTCATCACATCCCGTGTGAGTAACATAGAATCCATCCTGCTGAGTGCATATCGGTGGTCCGCCACCTCCTTCCAGCTTTAACAGCGAGTTCAGCCGTCCAAAATATGAGTTTAATCTTTCTATTCAGTTATTTACATCCAGCAGAAACCAGACTGTACCGATAAAATGCTGCTGTCTCACTGTCTCTGCCGTGTTAGTGTGCCGTGACTGCAGTGCGCAGAACAGCGCCGCCGCGCGGTGAGAGGGTGAAACAGCGCATGCGCAGCTGTTCCTGGACCAGCATCATGTGATGCTCTGGGTTCCTGTGCACTGGCGGATGCTGCTCTCCGCTGATCTGGACTCAGGATGATGGACCAGTTTCTCACTGGGCGAGTGACAGAGCTGCGTCACACTTTATTACCTTATCAGAGTATGTTACCAAGGCTCACAGTGGAGGATGACACTTCACTATCATTACTGAGTACTATGGCCTCATCTATCTATCTATTTATTTATTTATACATCCATCTATATATCTATCTATACATACAGACATCTATGCATACATCTATACTTACATCTACCTCACTGTCGGTCGGTCTATCTATCATCTCTCTATGTACTATATCGTTCTATCTACTGTATAGTTCTATCCATCCATCTCGCTGTCTGTCCATCCTTCCGTTCATCTGTCTGTCTATCTATCTATCTATCTATCTATCTATCTATCTATCTATCTATCTATCTATCTATCTATCTATCTATCTATCTCTTCATCTATCCTTCTTTCATCCGTCCATCTGTCATTTCCATCCATCCATCCGTCCATCTGTCATTTCCATCCATCCATCCACCTGGCCACTATTTACATTTATTTTTATTACTTTAAATATGTATTTTATATAAATATGTCAACATTTATTCAATTTAATTTTGTAATTTGGCCCTACTTATACACTCAGATTGTGCATAGTGAAATGTTTTTGTATGTGCATTTTTAAATTTAAACTAACCTGAAATAGTACAAGTACATTAAATAAGAAAAACAGGAAGCAAAATAAAGAAAGCTTAGCTGAATATTGCATTAAAAACAATAAAATATAAAACTTGTAAAAGTTATTTAAAATGTGATAAAGACCATAAGCTTGCATGAGTGATATTGCAGTTTTTTGCTTTATCTCTGGAATATAAGCTATTTAAGTTAATATGTAACATTAATACTTTTGACTGAAGCAATTCAGTCGTAAGGCTTAATCATGTTCATGGTTTGCCTCAATTAAGTTAAATGGCTCCCTTGGGCATCTGTGGCACCAGATCAGTTATCATGACGAGAAGGTAAAGTTTGTTTATTTGTGTCACTAAGCAACCGGTATCCTCATCTTACCAGCTGCTAGAGAGAGTTTGCCTGTGTGTCAATGTTTCCCAATGGGACAGTAAAACATTTTGCACATGATACTTTCCCTATTGGTTTTCACAATTAGGTGTCAGAAAATAACTTAACCAATGCTAAAATGGCTTTAGCAAGTGGACATTGGGTTGACAAAGAAATTGCAGGGGTCCCACCAAGCCCAAGGTAAGTAAGTTCTGCTTACATTATGTTTCTCTGTCATTTGTGATGCCTCTACTGAATGAAGATTGCTAAGTGTAAGACTCACACCATAATCATTAGCTACACTTGTTTACAGATATGGCCATGCGATGACTGTAGCAGGGAATATTGCGTTCTTGTTTGGAGGAGCATCGAGCGCGATCACAGAGGTGTGTGAATCTAATAAACTCCACGTATTTCAGTGTTCATTAAAAAATTGATGCGTTTGCAACAATAAGAACTATTTTTCTGTCCTTAGGATGATCCTCCAATATATCTCAATGACTTTTACATGATTACAGGTAGTCTACTTTTGGTGAAATATTTTGCTATTAAAGCATGAATGGTTTTGTTAATGACAGTTTCAGTCTTTTAACTTTCTCTTCTGTTTTAGTTTCATCTAATGGCGTAACATGGGAGCTGATGCCCCAGAAAGGTGATGTTCCCACAGTAAGAGAAGGACACACTCTATGGTAATGATATAAACACTATAGTTTTGTTGTTTTTGAAAGATGTCCACGGCTGCATTTACTGGATCAAAAATACAGTAAAACGGTAATATTGTGAAATATTATAACTAGAGCTGCACCATTAATCGCTAAAAGTTTGTGATCTTGATTGAAACACTCACACGAACTGTCTATTAAACCTTTGACTAGTTCAACAACAGTGAACATTCAGATGCCGCTGAGCCAGAGAGAGCCGTTGTCATGTATATTCAGTCTTTTCAGTGTCATTATTTCTGTTACAATAATTCAAATGATCACAGAAGTGCTTGGATAAAAGTTTATAGTTCGGATATAAACACTGATGTCTACAGTAGCGATCAAAATAGAGCAGATCACCTTTTGAAAGTAACTTGGCACTTCAAATAACGACTGTGGCTGTGTTCGAAATCCTCCCCTATACCCTCATTCACTATTCCCCACATTACTTCACTAATATAGTTCACTTGAAGGAGTGAATGGAAACGAGTGAGTGAATTGAGACACTGAGTGTGCAGTAGTTATACTGTATGTTTGACAGCAGTTCTTCTAACACTCAATGATGGAGTGTGTAGCTTTGCATTTCTTAAACAGCCATGTAGGAAGACACATCATAGCCATATTCCAGGATGACAATGAAGATTCATCAGGCTCAAACTGTGAAAGAATGGTTGTGAGGAGCATGAAGAATCATTTTCACACATGAATCGTCTCCTCTGAGTCCAGAGCTTAAATTCATTGAGTCTCTTTGGGATGTGCTGGAGGAGACTTTACAGAGTGCTGGACTTAGCTTCAGATATGCGCCTCTTGATGGAAATAACATCACAACATTTATTTCCATCAAGAGGTGCATATATATATACACACTTAATTTTGATGATAAAAGTGACATCATCAAAACATGCTTTCCCATTTTCCCATAGTGTTGTTAAAGGAAAACTCTATTTGTTTGGAGGCTCCTCACATCCTGACGCTAAAGAGTGTCTCCCAGGCGTCTATTGCTTTGACATTGGTAAGACCATTTATTGTGCATACTACTGTGAGTGTCAATGCGTATGACTACTTTAGATGAAAATGAATAGCTTTTGTTGTTTAGTTAAAGGGTTAGTTCACCCCAAAATGAAAATGATGTCATTAATGACTCTCCCTCATGTCGTTCCAAGCCCGTAAGACCTCCGTTCATCTTCAGAACACAGTTTAAGATATTTTAGATTTAGTCCGAGAGCTTTCTGTCCCTCCATTGAACATGTATGTACGGTATACTGTCCTTGTCCAGAAAGGAAATGAAGACATCATCAAAGTAGT
>NW_026606711.1:1692500-1726497 GCF_029890125.1 Rhinichthys klamathensis goyatoka
TTAGCATGCATATTACTAAGATATTGGGTGTTTATTAATGCACATAAAGCACATATTAATGCCTTATTCTGCATGACCATATTCTACATCCCTTAATCCACCCAATACCTAAACTTAACACCTACCTTACTAACTATAAGCAGTAATAAGGAGTTTATTGAGGCAAAAGTCATAGTTAATAGGTAGTTAATAGTGAGAATTGGACCCTTATATAAAGTGTGACCCTGAATTGTTATTCGATCGATCACATTACCGTAACTAGGGATTCCATAAATCTTTTTAAATGCTACATTTTTTAATTCTGTCATTATTTACTCACTCTTATGTTGTTCCAAAACCCCAAAAGCATCATCAAAGTCAGGAAATATTTGTGAGAAACATTTTTTTTAATATTTGGATGAAGTGTTCTGTTAATAGCAACTAACTGTATGTTTATACTTTACATCTTTTAGTGTCATTGAATTGGATGCCTATTAAAACTACAGGAACTCTACCTTCAGAAAGGTAAATAGTGATCTGACTGAATATGAGATTTAACTTTACAACTGTATATATATATTGTAACTTTAGCTGACTGAATGATTGTTGAAAATGAAGCTGTAATCCTGGGCCATCTGTTTCAAACTACCGTTTTAACAGCTGAATTCATTTTGTGGTTTTCCTATTCCAGAGACTCAAGCCCAGCATCTGCTGTCTTTCCATCTGATCGTGTTCTTCCTCTTTTGTTCTGCAGATATAATCACTCATTTGCTGTGGTCGGAGAGCAGATCTTCTTGTTTGGTGGATGTTCAGAGGATGGGTCTCAACTCAAAGACATGTATGCATTGAATACAGGTACAGCGGATAACTGGCTCGATTTTACATGATGATTCCCACCCTTTGCATTTCTGCAAGGTTTATAGTCCAAAAGTGCAGAACAAAGCGAAATAAAAAAAAGTTTCGTGCCAGCAGCCGTCATTCAGAGGAACAAAATGCACAGATGACACAGAAATGTTATTTATTTTATTTTATTATTATATTTATTGTCTAAAGTATATGGTCTGTGTTTGTTTCTAAAATGTGAGGATAACTCTCTCTGACACTGTGAAACAAATCTACTTACAGGTGCAAAAAAAGTTACCTTACAACAACAGGAATACTGGGTTATAGCTTTGCACCAAAAGATTGCAGTTGTAATTGTACGACTAATTCGTCTGACTGGAATAAACTATGTCTTTTCCCATAGAGACTCTGGTGTGGGAACAGTGTCAGGTAAAAGGAGAGTCTCCTGTTGTTTGTGCCGGTCAAACCTTTACGTCGCATCATGACAAGGTACGGTAGAGAACATGACTGGATTTATACGCTACTGTTCAAAAGTTTGGTTTCACTACGATTTAAAAAAAATAATAATTAATACTTATATTCAGCAAGGACACATTAAATTGATTCTAAAGTGACTGTAGAGTGAAAGTGAAGACTTACATAATTTTACAAAAGATTTGTAGCATATTAGAGTGATTTCTGAAGGATCATATGACACTGAGGACTGGAGTAATGATGCTGAAAATCCAGCTTTGATCACAGGAATCAATTTTATTTTTAAGTATATAACAATAGAAAATAGTTATTTTAAATTGTAATAATATTTCACAATTTTACAGTTTTATTGTATTTTGATCAAATAAATGCAGCCTTGGTGAGCAAAAGAGACTTCTTTCAAAAACATCTTACTGACCCCAAACTTTTGTTCAGTGGTGTACATTTTTGGAAATAAATGTGCATGATGAGGAGAAAAAAACTCAGAATACTCAGTGTTTTAAATACTAGTTTAAATACTAGTACTACAAATACTAAATTAGTATTAACAAATACAAATACTAGTACTTTAAATACTTAAATACTACAAATACTAGTTTAATACTCAGTGTTTAAAGATTTCGGACAAAATTCAAGTATGAGCAAAAGTAAAAATGGTGTTTGAACTTTTTTTTCATGTCACACTTTTCAAATAGTACACTATTATTATTTTGATTCAGGATATTTACTTATTTGGGGGAACAATCACTAATCCAGACGGAGCGGTATCATCCAGCAATGAAATTCACAAACTAAGCATCGGTAAGATGAGAAGCAAAACTGAGAAACTCATAGTAGTTTCCAGTGAATGAACAGACACTAACACTCTTCCTGTTTCACCAGCAAAGATGAAGTGGAAGGTCCCGCTGTATGTGGGCATCCCTCCCGCCAGACGTCATGGACACGCGGCTTTCATCGTCCACAGTCATGTATGTGAGTCTGTGTGTTACATACACTGCCATTCAAAAGACTGGAAACACTCGACTCACACTGTTTCTCAGGATCATAGAATCAATTAATCTAAAGGCTTCTGCTTAACTGATTTCCAAATGAATGAGTTGAAGGAAAAGCTGCATGAAATGCTTAATGCATATCGTTCCTTCTTCAAAAAGCATCCCATGATGCACCTCATGAAGTTGCTTGATGAATGTCCAGAATAAGCAAACCTGGAATGTAGACAAAGTAAAAGTTTTTATTTGTGTCACGTGTTTTAATCACATCATAACTTGAATTTTTATTACTTATCTTTTATTACAAAATGTAAAAAATAGTCAGAATGAAGGATGAATAGATGTGTCCAAATGTTTGACATGAAATGTACATGTCAGTGTTACTTTCGTATATTTATTACTATTATAGTATGTATTGATATTTTGAAATATCTTTTATTTTCAATTTTTCAGTTTTAATTTTAATTTTAATACACTTTATAAACATTAGTTAATACATTAACTAACATGAACTAACAATGCTAATAATTAAAATGAATAAATGCTGTTGAAGTACAGTATTTTTTATTCTTAGTTTATATTAACTAATGTTAACAAATTAAACCTTATTGTAAAGTGTTACTTAATTTTGTTACAGTCTGTGCTTTTTACTGTAAATTATAAGATTTGTTGTTTTTACTAAAAATGTTCATTTAACAGTTTTTTACTGTATAATTACACTTTTTTTTTACTTGCTGTTAATCAATTAACAGGTTTTACAGTTAAAATTACAACAACAAAAACAGCACTGGTCCATGTTTAACAAGATGCGAAATGTGTTTCAGTATTTTAGATCTAACTTAGTTGATTTTAAGTGAGTTTCTTTCTTCTTGGTTGCAGCTTTATGTGTTTGGAGGCAAAAATGAAGAGCAAGAATTTAATGACTTGAAAATAATGAAATTGATAAACCCCTCGGAGAGACAGCCAGGTACTTAATGTTACCGACTCCTAAATACCAATCACCTGTTTTACTTTTATTTGAGCTTGATCCATTACTTCATGCACACTGTTATATAGTGATGAAGGAGATTTTATCTGAGTTTGGACTGCAGGGTGTCAGTAATAGGTGGGTGCGTTTCTGTGACTAAAACACCCAGTTTCATTACCAGTTTCATATGAAAGTAACGTTCTGTTACTCAAATCATTTCCTCTTGATCAGCTTCGCACCGACAAAGATTCCCAACGTGAAGTACGAGCTGAGTCCGTCTCCAGTGACCGTGAAGAGCTACAGGAGTGAAAATATCCAGGTGATTTACGCATTACAAACATCCCAGGCATTTCATTTATAACATTTATATGTTTAAGGCTTTGCATTTGGGGTCAGGGACAGTTTACACTGCCGTTCAAAAGTTTGGGGTTGGTTAGAGTTTTTTATTTTTTTTATTAATAATTTTTTTCCAAAAGGAAGCTTTAAATTGGTCAAAAGTGACAGTAATGTCATTTATAATGTTACAAAACTTTCTATTCATCAAAAAATCGTGAAAGAAATGTATCACAGTCTCCGCAAAAATATTCAGTGATGATAATAATAAATGTTTCTTGAGCAGCAAATCATCATATCAGAGTGATTTCTGAAGGATCATGTGACACTGAAGACTGGAGTAATGATGCTGAAAATACAGCTTTGATCACAGTAATAAATTACATTTTAAAATGTATTCAAATAGAAAACTGTTTTTTTTTTATTGTAATATTGCACTATTTTTACTGTATTATAAATGATGCCTTGGTGAGCATAACAGACTTCTTTAAAAAACATTAAACTTTTTGACCCCAAACTTTTAAAGGGGTCATGACATTTGATCTTTTGACATAAAAAAGGTCTTTATACCATTAAAACATCCTGCAAGTTTCGTAGTTTAAAACGTTCTCCTCATTATGAACAAAGCATTTATTTAATCAAGCTCCAAAAAACAACTCGCTGTGATATTGCGAGATCTGTGACGTCACATGGGCATTTGCATATGACTGCCTCCAGAGCAAGACATCGACGAATAGTTAAACATCATCGCATCATAGGCCCCGCCCACTAGTGTTCAGTCACTTAAAAGGGTGGTTCAGAATTTTGGACATCGGGCCTCATTTCCAAGTTAGCCATTGTGTTATTTATCAGTGGAGACAGTTTTCAAACATTTTCATCAGTCGTTCCAGTTGCATAGTTCGCCGGTGCTAGGCTAGCGCGAGTCAACGGTAACTGCTAGCCTGCCATTAAAAACAGTTTGACCCACTCCACAGTACACCAAAAGCAAATAAATTATAACGCCAGACTATCGATGTAAATGTCTGTTAAGATGTTAGAAATCAAACTACTCTTGCATCTCAATGATCGCAATACATTTACAGGAACTAGTTTCTCAGCGGCGGCGGAATTTTACTCTGCTCCGGTTAGTAGTACTGCGCCGAAAAGTAAACACAGAACCGAAGCGCAGTGCAGTCTACCTCTCTCTCTACCTCTCTCTCTCTCTCTCTCTCTCTCTCTCTCTCTCTCTCACTACCTCTCTCACTACCTCTCTCTCTCTCTCTCTCTCTCTCTCTCACTACCTCTCTCTCTCACTCACTACCTCTCACTACTTCTCTCTCTCTCTCTCTCTCACTACCTCTCTCTACCTCTCTCGGTTGCCTAGGTAACTTAATATGACTCTCTCAACAGACATTTACATCGATAGTCTGGCGTTATAATTTATTTGCTTTTGGTGAACTGTGGAGTGGGTAAAACTGTTTTTAATGGCAGGATAGCAGTTACCGTTGACTCGCGCTAGCCTAGCACCGGCGAACTATGCAACTAGAACGACTGGATGAAAATTTTTGAAAACTGTCTCCACTGATAAATAACACTATGGCTAACTTGGAAATGAGGCCCGATGTCCAAAATCCTGAACCACCCCTTTAATGCTGACATTTGCCTACACTGGATGTGGGGTTGGGTATCGAGAACCGGTTCCATTTTATAACAGGTAACAAATTTCCAAAAACATTTAGATTCCGCTTATCGATTCCTGACTTTGGGGCCGTTCACAAATCCGTGCAAATTCGTTATTTTAAATGTAGGCGCGCGGTAAGCGCGCTCATAATAGAAGCGACGCGGAAATCGTTTTTGTTTTGTTTAAAATGGAGATCATGATTACATACATCAGACAACTACACAGAATAACATGTTTTAGTCTATTTAAAAAAAAAAAACTCATTTGAATCATTAATTCAAACACATTTAAAACGTATTAATTCAGTGTCTCATTCATAAATACCTGTTTAATTAATTAATGATTCACCGTTTTTTAGTCTTGAATAAATGATTCAATAAAAAAAAATGTATTTAAAGAGACTCCTTTCACTTTAGCCATTTTATTGGTTATTGCATAAAATTGGCAAGAATAAAAGGTAGAAATATTAGTAGTATTTGCCCTTTTTTTCTCTCTTCAAAAAATATTGGAATCTGAAAAAAGAATCGCTAAGAACCGGATTCGATAAGCAGAATCGGAATCGCTTAAATTGAAACGATACCTAACCCTAACTGGATGTGAGCGTCGCATCAAATGCAAATAGAAGCCATTATAATGACTGACGCTGTCTACACTGAAACAGTATACAGATGTGCGTTCAGTTTCTGATGAACTCCACACACTTGAGTCTGTCGACAACAGGACAGATGGAAGAGTGAATGAACATTCGTCAAGTTTAAACGGCTCATTTGTGTCTCTGTGAAGACTTTAGACGGATCCCAGCATCTGAAACAAGTGGATGGTTTATTTTAATGGCGTTCCGGATCGCGTCGCAGGATTATACAGCGGGGGAAATAAGTATTGAACACGTCACTATTTTTCTCAGTAAATATATTTCCAAAGGTGCTACTGACATGAAATTTTCACCAGATGTTGATAACAACACAATGAATCAGTACATACAAAGAAACCAAAACAAATAAGCTCAGAAATTAAGTTATGTGTAATAATGTGAAATGACACAGGGAAAAAGTATTGAACACATGAAGAAAGGGAGGTGCAAAAAGGCATGGAAAGCCAAGACAACAGCTTAAAACTATTAGTAATTAAAAAGCAATCCAACCCCCTGTCCGTGCACATTAATAACAGCTGGTTCAGTCCCAACGGATGGCCTACAAAAAGGTCTCATTGCCAAGGTGTCACACAAGACACATCTCATGATGGGTAAAAGCAAAGAGCTGTCTCAAGACCTTCGCAACCTAATTGTTCCAACACATAATGATGGCATTGGTTATAGGCACCATTCTAAGCTTCTGAATGTTCCAGTGAGCGCTGTTGGCGCCATAATACGGAAGTGGAAAGACAATCATTTCACCATAAATTTGCCTCAACCACTGCTCCTCGCAAGATTTCTGATAGAGGAGTTAAAAGAATAATCAGAAGAGTTGTCCAAGAGCTAAGGATCACTTGTGGAGAGCTTCAAAAAGACCTGCAGATAGCAGGTACTGTGTTCTCAAAGAAAACAGTAAGTAATGCACTCCACCACCATGGCCCGTATGCACGCTCACCACGCAAGACTCCATTACTGAAGAAAAAAAGCATGTTGAAGCTCGTTTAAAGTTTGCTGCACAACATTTGGAAAAGCCAGGGAAATACTGGGAGAATTTAGTGTGGTCACATGAGAGCAAAATTGAATTGTTTGGATGCCATAATACACACCATGTTTGGAGGAGAAATGGCACTGCACATTACCCTAAAAACGCCATACACCTTGGTGTTAGCTCTTGGACAACTCTTCTGATTATTCTTTTAACTCCTCTATCAGAAATCTTGCGAGGAGCAGTGGTCGAGGCAAATTTATGGTGAAATGATTGTCTTTCCACTTCCGTATTATGGCCCCAACAGCGCTCACTGGAACATTCAGAAGCTTAGAATGGTGCCTATAACCAATGCCATCATTATGTTTTGGAACAATTAGGTTGCGAAGGTCTTGAGACAGCTCTTTGCTTTTACCCATCATGAGATGTGTCTTGTGTGACACCTTGGCAATGAGACCTTTTTGTAGGCCATCCATTGGGACTGAACCAGCTGTTATTAATGTGCACGGACAGGGGGTTGGATTGCTTTTTAATTACTAATAGTTTTAAGCTGTTGTCTTGGCTTTCCATGCCTTTTTGCACCTCCCTTTCTTCATGTGTTCAATACTTTTTCCCTGTGTCATTTCACATTATTACACATAACTTAATTTCTGAGCTTATTTGTTTTGGTTTCTTTGTATGTACTGATTCATTGTGTTGTTATCAACATCTGGTGAAAATTTCATGTCAGTAGCACCTTTGGAAATATATTTACTGAGAAAAATAGTGACGTGTTCAATACTTATTTCCCCCGCTGTATGTTTGTTCGGAGCATTTAACTGCAGATTGTTTTGTCAGCAAGGCACAGTGTAATGGAGAGTTCACAAAGAAACTTTAGTAGAAAGATGAACCAGCAAATATATTGAATCTGACAAACACAAACATAAGCAAATGATTTCATAATGCTTTGTCTGTAAATTATGGTTTTATATGGATAATGTTTTTAAAACACTTGAAGGAGGGTCAGAATAAAGGTTGAAAATAGTCCTTTGCATTAACATTATAATAGCTCAAGGGACATATTAAAATCTTTTTTTTTAAATCCATGTCATGATGACCCCTTTAAATGTTAGTTTACGTGCAGATTTTAGCTTTAAATATAAATGAATATATAAGGGAAAGTGTATGCTTTAGTTTAGATGCCGTGGCTCACATCATTTCTTTATATATAAGGAAATATATGATTTTGTAACCAAGGCAATAAACCCATGTCACTTTCCTCCAGGTGAGCGGTCATAGAGATTTCAGTACAGTTCGTGATGAAGCCATGAACATGATCCACAAAGCTTTTGCCATGTTAGATGAGGAATTCCAAAAACTAGACAGGTAGAGATTATGCCGTATTTGGTTATTTCAAATGAATTGTCTAAATCACTAATAACGTGAATCTGTTCTCACCTGAAACAGGGAAAAGGAAGCACTTGCACGGGACACTGAGGCTCTACAAAATGAGAGAGACGCTCAAAACGAGCATCTCCTGAGACAGACACGGGTACTACTGATGATGACGTCATTTTCTTGTCCGTTCCTGTTCTTCACAATTGCTAAAGGAAGTTTGCGGTTGTGATTGGACAGGAATTGCAGGATATGCTGGAAAGACACAAAGCTCAGAACGAGGCTTGGCTGCGTGCGCGGGCAGACGAGAACGACAAGGAGAGGAAGGAGCTGTGTAAACTGAGGGTGTGTTGCTTTAAAATAACCACACACATTTACTTCATACAATCCGCTGGCAGGCAGAGACAGAAACAGCTTGTTTTAACTGAGTTAGTACTAGTGTTATACACACACTATTACTGTGTTTCACATACTCGCACACACATATGTGTGTGTGTGTGTGTGTGTGTCTGTCTGTGTGCTGTTAAATCGATTAATCGCATCTAACATAAAAGTTTGTTTATATATTATATGTGTGTGTGTGTGTGTGTGTGTGTGTGTGTGTGTGTGTGTGTGTGTGTGTGTGTGTGTGTGTGTGTGTGTGTGTGTGTGTGTGTGTGTGTATGTGTGTAAAAATTATTATTATGTGTGTGTGTGTGTATATATATATACAGTATATATATATATATATATATATATATATATATATATATATATATTAGGGCTGTCAAACGATTAATCGCGATTAATCGCATCCAAAATAAAAGTTTGTGTTTACATAATATATGTGTGTGTACTGTGTATAATTATTTTTAATACATAAATACCCACACATGCATGTGTATTTAAGAAATATTTGCATGTATATACTGTATATAGACTGAATGTAGCCTATATATAATGTATATTTTATATAAATATAAACATTTTATATATAAATAACATATTTTTCTTAAATATATACATGTGTGCATTTATATACAAAATAATTATACACAGTACACACACATATATTATGTAAACACAAACTTTTATTTTGGATGCGATTAATCATGATTAATCATTTGACAGCCCTAATATATATATATATATATATATATATATACGTATATAAACATACAGTATATATACATATACACACACACATACTATATGAACAAACTTTGATGTGATTAATTGCGATTAATCGATTTGACAGCACTAATTCATATATACAATATATACATTAATGCTGTCAAGCCAATTAATCACATCTGAGATAGTTTTTGTTTATGTAATATATGTGTTTGTATATATGTTATTATATTTATATATATTATATATATGCCTGTGTGTGTATACTGTATACACACATATTTATACACACACACACACACACACACATATATATATATATATATATGTATGTATGTATATATACAGACAAACACTCACACACACACACACACATATATACAAAAATTTGTGTTAGTTGCGATTAATCGCAATTAATCGATTTGACATCACAAAAAAATATACACTTCAAACCTTAATAAACATATCTTGATACATAATATTTCAGAATTGCACACTGTCCATCACATTTTAGCTATTTAATTTTTTGCATGAACTATTCCTTTAAAAGTCTACTTCAAGTCAGCCGTTCCTGCACAAACAGTGACTTTCTCACACTGATAATGAATAAAACGTGTCACTGCATGAGCAGTTCACACTTAACCCGTATTTAAAACTCTGGCAAATATCTCATTCTATGCATGGAGTGACGGACGTTTAACATTTCATCATGCCACGTCACCTGCCGTTTCTTGTTTATCGATTCGGTCTGAATATTCCAGGAGGAGGTGCTCCAGGAGCAGGAGAGACTCAAAGAGGAGCAGTGCAATATCCAAAAACGCAGTGAGCAGCTCCTGTCCATTATGCAGCAGTTCAAAGGCATGTGAAGACACTGTCTCCATGGCAACCGCTGAGGGAGACGGCCGAGTTTTGTTTGGGAAACAGCGAGATTATTATTAATGCCACTCCCTTACTGTGATATTTGGGTTTGTTTGTCTGCCTGATGATTTGGTTATTCCGCTGTGTGTGTGTGTGTGTGTGTGTGTGTGTCTATGTCTGTGTGTGTCTCTCTCTCTGTGTGTGTGTGTGTGTGTGTGTCTCTGTGTGTGTGTGTGTGTGTGTGTGTGTGTGTGTGTGTGTGTGTGTGTGTGTGTGTGTGTGTGTGTGTGTGTGTGTGTGTGTGTGTGTGTGTGTGTGTGTGTGTGTGTGTGTGTGTGTTAATGGATGTCACAACGCATTTGACAACCTCATTACCAAACATACCTGTAGAACACTGAAGGATTTATGATGCGTTTGAAAAGATTTTTCTGAAGCGTGATGAAGTAAACTGAGGTTTCAAGGTCCATGTCATTTATTTATTTCATGTTTCTCCACAAGCATGTGTTGATAGAAACTGAGGCCCTCGGGTCACTAAATTGAACTCTATGGATCTGATACCAGTTATTAAAAAATCGAAGTCTGGGATTTATTACATAATAACAATAAAAAAAAGTTTATCTTTTTTACCGTTACATTTAATCATTTAGAAGATGCTTTTTCCAAAAGCATAAAAAAACAGGAAAAGTACAAGCTTTTCATTACAGAAATACACACATACACCTTACAGACTGTATCCTATAAGCTATATAATACATATATATATTTTGTATTTATTCTAAAAATACACTTTTTATCTGATGTGATCATTTGTGCTTTTTAGGATCCCATATAAAAGCGAAAGTCAGACATTCAATATCCCACTGTCTCTTAGCTTTTAATTTACAATATCTGATACATTTCCATAAAATCCACAAAAGCAAAGAGGTAGTGCATCTTGTTAACTCACTTCAAATCTTAATAAACAACGTAATATTTCACACTGTCTATCATATTATTGCTATTTTTAGTTAATTTATCATATTTATTTCTTAAGAAGGGAAAAAACTACACAGCCCTTCATACTATATAAAACAGACTGCCTGGGCCATTAGTGAATTCATAAACTAATTTTCATATAAAGTGTAGCACCGTCCAGCCCATAATATCACAGAGTTTATTGTCTATTGTCAGTGGATTTTTGAAGGGGACAGTCATGTCGCAGTGCTTGCGCATGCGCACACATCCCTGCCGAGTCGAACCGAAAGCGGCCGAAGAAAAACGATGGGAAACGGTCGGCAGCGCACTATTTGGCAGGAAGGTTTCCCGCGCAGCGCCAACGGTGTTCGGCGGCGGAGCACTATGTGGCAGCGGGGGAGGGGAGGGAAAGAGCTCGGCCGCATTCGGGGCCGCCTGCGCTCATCAAACGCTTCTCATTGAACACACAGTAAGGCAGAGCTGGAGTGGAAATATTCTTTATGCCGCAATATGCGTGAATTTCTATAATAAACCCGGGGTAAGCGAGCACCCATGCCATAAATGACACATTTATGCATTGCACTTGAATAAAAGGCGAAATGCGACAAGATTGAGCTCAAATCTGCAGTGGAGGCAGTAAAGGGGTTTTGGGGGCGAGCTGTGGGGACGCTTGATTCAGACGGTTCTGTTGAAAATGCGTTTCTTGTGCTTCCTTTGTTTCTGCTGCGGGATTGTAAATAAGAGCTTGAGCCAAAATGGCGGCTGGAGCCGTTGAGCTGAGTCGAGCTATGAGCTATTGCACTGCGTTTAGTCACACAAATAACACGGTTTTTATAATTCCTGGCTGTTTTCTGGCTTTATATCCCTCTTGGATGCCGTCGTAGCATTTAGAATAATACATCTGGCTGCGTTTGTGAAGAATTTTTAGTGTTTAACGAGGATAGTTAGCGAAATTGAGTCAGTTAGCCAGATTCGAATATTTTTAATGACAAATTGCGATTTTTTATTAATAAAACGCGCGTTTATTGTTAATGTTGGACTTGTGTTGGTTGTTTAATGGCTGGATACTGTGTTTTTGTTATGTGATGATATCTTCAGACTGCCAGTTAGCTATTATCTGTAATGCTTTTTCTTAAAAAAGGATGCTTCCATACACTTGCAAGCCCAGATGCAATATTATTCATGTGTGTGTATTTTTCCATTTTCACTATAACTAGACAACTTGCAGTGCTGCTTGTCATCTTGCTTGTTAATGGCAGCACTGAAACCCAATCTGGCCAAGTGATCTCACTGCATTGTTGAAGGTTCTGGCCAGTTTGAAATGTAAGGTCTTGCATTCATTAGTCTCATCTGATGCTCAATGATCAGGTTGCATTGAGAAAGTCTGCTGAATTTCCATGAGGAACAATGACATGAATCATTCTAGGGGTTTTTTTTTGGAAGGGGGCGGCGGTTCATTTGTATTTCATGACAGTCTCCTGAAGAGTTTTGTAGGGCACCTCTGGAGGATTAATTGATCAATTAGGCTTGTAAAGAAGAGATTACAGCAGAGAAACAGGCACTGCGGTGGGTTTACGTGCTGGAGAATGGGTCGGTTTGATTTAAGCCCTTAATTTGGGTTCTGATTTGCAATATTATTGTGGATCAACCACCTCCAAAAAAAAAAAAAGCTAAACATAATCATATTTATTTTGTATGTGTGTGAAAGTATGGTTATGTACAACAGCTGGATAGCTGGACAAGAACATAGGTTATTTATAAAAAGCAACATTTCTGTGCATGTATATATTAGTGTTGTAGTACTCGAGACTACAGTGTTGTCTCCGTCTCGACTGCATTTGTACTTGGTCTTCTCTCGGTCTACTCAGGATTTTATCTCAAGACCACAACTGTGAGGATATCACTTAATTGCTGGTGCATTGTCTGATTTATTTGTTAACATCATTAATGTGATTTGATGTAAAACTTACTGCTTAAAATGCAATCAATAACTTATTTCTGATGTGATTTATTTTGTTACTGTTGTGCCGGGTTCAGGATTTACTCAGTCAAATTCATACAAATGCCCCCCAAGATATGATTGCCAAAAAGTACTTGTATGAGATCTTGTTTTTTATGTTATAATATAGGATATTACTAAGCAATATCATAAGAGCAAGAGAACGGGTTTCACAGATATGAGCACAATTGCAAACGTAATATTGATTTTATACAAACGTTCAATAAACAAGAAGTTAATAGTAAGTGACATTTTATAAACAATTTAGACAAGTTTTTGATATTTCAGCAACGAAAATGGTTCCCAACGAATCCATAGCAGAACTGTTGTGCGTTTTCGACTGGTGTTTCGTTATTCAGTGAATCGGCTGCTTTGAACAAATCGGTTGAATAAATGATATCATTAAGTGTTTTGTTTCATATTTAAAAGTAGGCCTAACATTTTGTTGTTCCATCTTATTTTGGTATTCAAAATGTTATTTTTAAAACATTAATCTCAACATTATTTATGCAGGTGTAATCGTACCAATTCAGATGCAACTTCTGTGTCACCTCGACACCACAAATATATTAATTTTATTTTTAGTGATTTGATTGATAACAGCTCTATATGGTGGTGTCTTATTATTTTAGTTGTATTTATTGATTAAATATAAGACATTTCTCAGATATGTATCTTTTAGATGATTTTGAGGAGTGCTGATCTTGGTCTTGATTCGGTCTCGGTTAATGTGGTGGTCTTCTTGACTCTGCAACACTAGTATACATGCATGCTTACATTATATTTTTTGCCTTTTGTAAACAACCAAAGTTCTTGTCCAGCTGGACATTGTACCATACTTTTCTAAAACTATCCATTTCTTTTTCTATCCTTTCCCTGGTTTCACTCGGTCAATCCCATGTTATGAATACTGTTCAATAACATAATTTTTCTGCGTCATTGAGCTGTAAATTCCCTCTCTTCAATTGCATTCAGCATTGTCTGAAGCCGCCATTATGGCAGCCACTGGCCAACATTTGATACAGCTCAGTACTTTTGCCTCTACAGCTAAAATATATTAGATTCTGGTACGCTGGGAAATGCATACAGAATTGCTCCATCATCCACGTGCAGGTGTTCAACACAGCAAGACTGAGTTCAGTTATAGCCAAGATTTTGACATGCTGGAAATTCATTATCATAAATGTATACTTTAGCCATATAAATACAACTAATTTTCCACCTAGAAGATAATCATTACTGTAATGTGACTAGAATATATAGAGTATAAATGATGCATCATGATGGTATTAGATGTGTTGCCTTTAATTGATGCTGATTTAGATAAAAAGTGTTGCAATGCAGTAAATCAATGTAGTACAGCAAACATACTGTGTTAGAGTAAGAATCTAATGATAACCATTAACCACCTTTGAAAATAATGAGAATTACTATAAATTAGGGCTACCAAACGATTAATCGCGATTAATCGCATCCAAAATAAAAGTTTGTGTTTACATAATATATGTGTGTACTGTTTATAATTATTTTTAATACATAAATACCCACACATGCATGTGTATTTAAGAAATATTTGCATGTATAGACTGAATGTAGCCTATATATAATGTATATTAAATATAAACATTTTATATATAAATGACATATTTGTTTTAAATATATACATGTGTGCATTTATATACAAAATAATTATACACTGTACACACACATATATTATGTAAACACAAACTTTTATTTTGGATGCGATTAATCGTTTGACAGCCCTACTATAAATACTTGTGTGGATACATTTGGAAGTAAATTTTGCTTTAAAAAAAAACATTTTCTAACTCTAAAAAGAGTTTATATGAGGGAAACAAGAAGGATATTGTAAATATCTTGAGGAAAGGCATTGCTCAGTTCAAGTGACAAACTTTGGCATCATCTCACCACCTTTATCTAAAAGTAACATGGCAGCATGCTGTGAAAAGGAGGACTGACCTTGAAGTAAATGTTACTATAGTGCTCGTTATTTTCATTGAAGATACAGACTGTAAAATTGAAAATGGAAGCAGTATTATTATTATTTGAGTCCAGCTGTGTTGGAAAAGAGTATTTGCATGCATTAAAGCATGTTGCAGTTGGATTGCACTAGGTCATGTTCGTGTGCAATGGACTGTCGTATTAAACATGCGGTCTGGTTTTGATTTATTTGGACGGTCTGGTAGAGCGACGTCGTGTAAGGAAGCCCCGAGCTCCCTGTGCTTGTAGCGTACTCCTGTTGTGTTGTATAACAGCGTCTGCTTGGCTTCCTGAATAATACAGGTCTCATGGCATGGCTGATCTGCTGTCTTTGGTATTTTGAGTGTCAGGATGTCAGCTAAATGAGTGCGTCGTCGTTTAATGAATGCTAATTTACAAAGCACAAACTTTTACGTGCGGTCGACATTTAAAGCAAGACACATCAGATGAATAGGGTAAAACGTTTAAGTTATAGATATCATCATGTTTACCCAGTTGATTGATTGATTGCATTAAAAACTAGAATCTAATTTAAAATATGCAGTTATTTGCATACATTTCTAGAACAGAAATCTGAACGTTGGATAAAGCCAGGTTCAAAATTCTTGTTTCATTATGTTTAGGGGTGGGAATCTTTAGGCACCTCACGATCCCATTCCGACCATTGGGTAAGTGTTTAGAAATAAACAGCTAGCCTACCTAATCCATTGAATGGCTTGGCTACATTTTGAGTACGTAATTATGACAGTGCGCCCGCTTCATTTTTAAGTGCTGCTGAAGTGGAGATTTCTGACTCACGGCTTTAAAGATGTATTGTAATTTAAATCTACAGATGCAAATAGATAAAGGGTAATGTAATAAACACGTATGTGTATTTGGGATGTGAAAAGCCAAAGGGCTCAATCTCAAACTTGACCAGTGCATGAAAAAACAAGGTTTTTGCCTTTATTGTTTTTCCTTAATGTCAACATAATCACATTTGACCCCGTTTACCATGCTTTTTCTTATGTTTTAGGATTTGAGTGTTAGGGTGTATTCACACCAGGAAAGTCTAGTTCGCTAGTTCACTTGCTTTGGTCTGGACCAAATACAATGTTGATTTTTTTTTTGTGGTTTGCTTTCACACTGCCACAGAGTTCATTTGGAGCCGGACCGAGACCATCTCCTCAGCTGGGTCTCGGTACGGTTGTTTGGTCCGCACACATTTCCGTTGTGGTCTGTGCTAGGGCTAAACGATTAATCGAATTTTAATCACGATCACGATTTTGGCTTCCCACGATCAAATTCGCGCGATCGAGCGATATTTAAAATGCCTCATTCCGTTCACAGAACGCTCGCTCCGTATCAAAGTTGTTTTTTTTTTTTTTTTTTTTTTTTTTTTTTGCAAAGCCAATCCAGCGCTCTGTAAACCACTATCTGAGAGAGTGCACGAGATAGACGAGTGTCTGCGCGCGAGCGAGTGTCCAGGTGCGCGCACGAAAGTGCGCGAGAGTGTGTCTGCGCGCAAGAGAGACCGTCGACCGTCAGTGCGCGTGAGAGACCGTCGTGTGAGCAGTAGTAAATTGGTACATACCACATATTAATATATAATTATTACTATAGAGGCATGTGGAAGTTCGATTAATGGACTCCAATAATCATACCCTACTACAAACGTCTTGTTTTGAACTATTGTTTAATAAATAGAAATAATTCGAGCACATAAACTTTCATATGGAGGATTAAATAGATTCAAGTTATGCAGTAAGACTTCACAACTAATCACTGACACTGTACCACAACATTTTACATTTCTTAAGCGTCAAATAACAATAACTCTGAATTTCATCCATTAATCGAACTTCCATAGTAGTTCTGCCTTGAAATGTTCTCATTTGGTTACATTCTGTTATGGAATATTTGTTTTTATTGATTGTATATTTTGCACGTTTTATTCACATCCATTATGCAGGTACAATGCAAGTTTACATTTTGCTTCCTAAAATATATTTACACAATGTAAAATAGTGCCCTGTTGAAGTTTTGCTACATTTTCTTTATTGTTTTCTTTATTTTTCTTTATTCTTTAAGGAGATGCACTGAATTCTAGTGAATAAGAGGACCTATTTTATTTTGATGCACATAGTTGTACATTAGCAGGAATGTAGCACAATATGGACGTGAAAGCAGTTATAATTAGCCTATGTGACAAAATTTGTTTTGGTTAAAATCAACAAATAATCGTGATAATTAATCGTGATCTCAATTTTGATCAAAATAATCGTGATTATCATTTTGGCCCAAATCGTGCAGCCCTAGTCTGTGCTATTTACAGAGCACACGCGTGTTGTGAAACTGACGAAGATGTTTTCCTAATGTGTGTGTGTTTTTCTATTTGCATGTGTTTTCTTCAGTTTCAGCGCGTTGAGCTCTCTCGGCCACCGTACATAGGCGTGTCGCTTCCATTATGAGCTCGCTTGCCGCACACCTACATTTGAAATTGAAAATTAAAATATGTAATGTCATAATTATAATGTTTGGAGTTTACTTATGCAATTGTTGCATGTTAATAAACATTTATTGATAAGAACTAGCCTATTTCATGTCTTTTCATTTACAGTAGCATGAACCACGAGTAGTCGAGTATTGTTTTGATAAGAAATCAATCAGTAGTCGTGCAACCCCTGTGAATACACCCTTAGTCTGAAAAATATTTCACTTAGTCCATCCAAAAAAGAAAACCTTTTCATAATTAACTCGCCTTCATGTCGTTCCAAACTTTTATGACTGACTGACTTTCTTCTGTGAAACACAAAAGTAGATATTGTGAAGAATGTTGGTAACTAAACTGTTCCGTTCCCATTGACTTGCATTGTATTTTTTGGCCATATAATGGAAGTCAATGGGAACCAAAACTGTTTGGCTACCAACATTCTTCACAAAGAAAAATCACATGCAATTTGACTCTTGTGGCTCATTAACGTGGAGGTTCTTCGCTTCGATTCATCGGCTACTGGGAAGTTAAAATGTGACCGTTTACATTCCCTGAGTGATTTCCAAATGTTTAAGCTGATGTTCTTCTTTTTTAGGTTGCTGAAGCCCTTCCAAAGGAGGTCTGGATCAGTACCCATCTGCGCGGGCCCTGAGTGGCCTGGCACGACCCATCGGGGCATCGGGGGGAACCATATTACATGCCAGCGGCTTTTGTTTTTTTTGACTGCCCCCTTTAGGTTTATCCCCCCTCTCCCTTTCCCCTGATACTCTTTCATTCATCCGAAAGAGTAAGAGTATATTTTCACCCTAGTGTGGCAGCCGGGCTGCTCCCCCACACACCGATGAATGAAGACCCCATTCGGGAAGAACGCGGCCCAGAGATCCAGAGCTGATGCAGGTTAGAACGGCTTTGATTGGATGCTTGATTTTGGATGACCCTCTTGACGATCATCGTCTGAAATCTGTTTTTAATATGAACTGTATTTGCTGTCTCTGTGATCGAAGGGCATCCTGGTGTCTCTGCAAATATGATGAAGAAAAAGAATTCTCATAAGTAAGTGTTATTTGCTTGTGTTTTAGGGCATATATTAAATTACATTATCTTATCAGTATTTTTACAATTCTACACTCGTATTGATCAAATTAATGATTATAATCAGAGTTAAATATTGGGTGAAAGATAATTGTTTTATTTGTTTGTGTTGTAGGGCTTAAAGGATTAGTTCACCTCAAAATGAAAATTTCCTGATTATTTACTCACCCCAATGCCATCCAAGATGTTCATGTCTTTCTTTCTTCAGTGGAAAAGAAATTAAGTTTTTTGTGGAAAACATTTCAGGATTTTTCTCCACACAATGCACTTCAGTGGTAACCAAATTATTGAAGTCCAAATCAATGCAGTTTCAAATGGCTGTGCACGATCCCAGCTGATAAGAATAGGGTCTTATCTAGCAAAACGATCGGTCATTTTCTTTTTCTATCTATATGCTTTTTAAACACAATTGTTCGTCTTGTGCTGGTCTGGGACGCGCCAGGCATTACCTAATCAAGTTGGAGAGGTCACGCTGGACGTAGGCTGAAGTAATCGCAGACCAGCACAAGATGAACAATTGTGGTTAAAAAGAATACATTTTTGATCGTTTCGCTAGATAAGACCCTAGAAAAATCCTGAAATGTTTTCCTCAAAAAACTTAATTTCTTTTCCACTGAAGAAAGAAAGACATGAACATCTTGGATGGCATTGGGGTGAGTAAATTATCAGGAAATTTTCATTTTGAGGTGAACTAATCCTTTAATGTCTGGATATTAATGATATTATATTATTTTATTATATTAATTATTTAAAAATACTACACAAATACTGATCATAATAAATATAACATTTATGAATTTAATTATTATCAGAGTTAAATATAAGGTTAAGAATATTTTTTATTTTCTTGTGTTTTAAGGCTGAATATGTGAATGATCATTATAAATATAACATTAATGAATTTAATAGTTAACATTTTCAGATTTATTTTTAGTGCTTAATCTGTGAATTTATTATATATTTTTATATTATTAATAATTGTTTTAAATAAGCTCATTGATCATAGTAAATATAACATTTATTCATTTAATATTTATCATTATCAGAGGTAAATATTAGGTAAAGTGTGTGTTTTTTATTTACTTATGTTTCAAGGATAAATATGAGTATGAATTTTAATTATATTTATATTCATATTTTCTTTTTACATTTTTTTAGCTCATTGGTCATATTAAATAAAACATTTGTTAATTTAATAATCATCATTACCAGAGTTAAATATTCAGTTAAGCGTATTTTTTTTATATTCTTGTGTTTTAGGGCTGAATTTGAATTTAATTATTATATTACAATATATATATATATATATATATATTTTTTTTTTATGTTTAGTGCATATTAATCATAACAAATGAACAATTATGAATTTAATGATCATCATTATCAGAGTTAAATATTAGGTGAAGCGTAAAATTATTTACTAAAGATTAAAGCGTAATTATTTATTTTAGTTGGATTTATGGATTTTAGATGTTAAAATACTTTCTCCGTGTTTGAGATGGAATCTGTTTGACTATCCCACCCAATACCATACGGATGCGGTGTTTTTGTTGTCGTCTTTCTGTGTGTTGATGTTGTTGTTGAAATGACTCGCTTCACCTTTAAACTAGTTCAGAATTCAACATTTAAAAATTTCAAATGTGTCATTAAACGGATGTTAAAGGGGTGGTTCAGGATTTTGGACATCGGGCCTCATTTCCAAGTTAGCCATAGTGTTATTTATCAGTTTTCAAAAATTTTCATCCAGTCGCATAGTTCGCCAGGCTAGCACGAGTCAACGGTAACTGCTAGCCTTCTATTAAAAACAGTTTTACCCACTCCACAGTTCACCAAAAGCAAATAAATTATAACGCCAGACTATCGATGTAAATGTCTGTTAAGAGAATAATATTAAAAATCAAACTACTCTTGCATCTCAATGATCGCAATACATTTACAGGAACTAGTTTCTCAGCAGCGGCGGTATTTTACTCTGCTCCGGTTAGTAGCACTGCGCCGAAAAGTAAACACAGAACCGAAGCGCAGTACAGTCGGGACTACCTGTACTACCTCTCTCTCTCTCTCTCTCTCTCTCTCTCTCTCTCTCTCTCTCTCTCTCTCTCTCTCTCTCTCTCTCTCTCTCTCTCTCTCTCTCTCTCTCTTCTTTCTCTCTCTCTCTCTCTCTCTCTCTCTCTCTCTCTCTCTCTCTCACTACCTCTCTCTCTCTCTCTCTCTCTCACTACCTCTCACTACCTCTCTCTCTCTCACTACCTCTCTCTACATCTCACTCTCTCACTACCTCTCTCTACATCTCACTACCTCTCTCTACCTCTCACTACCCCTCACTACCTCTCTCTACCTCTCACTACCTCTCTCTCTCTCTCTCACTACCTCTCTCTACCTCTCACTACCTCTCTCTACCTCTCTCTACCTCTCACTACCTCTCTCTACCTCTCACTACCTCTCTCTACCTCTCACTACCTCTCTCTCTCTCTCTCACTACCTCTCTCTACCTCTCACTACCTCTCTCTACCTCTCACTACCTCTCTCTACCTCTCACTACCTCTCTCTCTCTCTACCTCTCACTACCTCTCACTACCTCTCTCTCTCTCTCTCTCTCTCTCTACCTCTCTCGGTTGCCTAGGTAACTACATATCACTCCGCCGCTGCTGTAGACTGTGCTAATAAATACAGAGAACAAAGTATAACTATTGCAATGCAATGAAAGGGTAGTTTGATTTCTAACATTATTCTCTCAACAGACATTTACATCGATAGTCTGGCGTTATAATGTATTTGCTTTAGGTGAACTGTGGAGTGGGTAAAACTGTTTTTAATGGCAGGATAGCAGTTACCGTTGACTCGCGCTAGCCTAGCACCGGCGAACTATGCAACTGGAACGACTGGATGGAAATTTTTGAAAACTGTCTCCACTGATAAATAACACTAGGGCTAACTTGTAAATGAGGCCCGATGTCCAAAATCCTGAACCACCCCTT
Source organism: Rhinichthys klamathensis goyatoka (assembly GCF_029890125.1). NCBI lineage: Eukaryota > Metazoa > Chordata > Actinopteri > Cypriniformes > Leuciscidae > Rhinichthys > Rhinichthys klamathensis. The sequence goes on from NW_026606711.1 coordinate 1,714,204, forward strand.
TAATGCTGACATCTGATGATTCACAGGAAACACAAGACCAGTGTAGGGCCCACCAAAGCAGTGGCTCAGCCCAGGCGTAACATCGTGGGCTGTCGTATCCAGCACATCTGGAAGGAGGGCAGCGGCGCGGCGTCGCAGTGGAAAGGGACCGTGTTAGACCAGGTGCCCGTCAACCCCTCGCTCTACCTGATTAAATATGACGGCTTTGACTGCGTCTACGGCCTGGAGCTGCATAAAGACGAGAGGGTGCAAGGACTCGAGGTTCTGCCAGACAGACAAGGTACGTCTGTTTGATTTCACTTTATTGACAGCAGACGGTAACACTTTACAATAAGCTTCATTAGTTAATGTATTAACTAACAATGAGCAAAACATTTGTTACAGTATTTATTAATCTTTGTTAATGTTAGTTAATAAAAATTAATCCGTGTTAGTTCACAGAGCATTAACTAATGTTAACATTAACGACTTTTGATTTTAATAACGTATTAGTAAATGTTACATTTACATTTACGCATTTGGCAGACGCTTTTATCCAAAGCGACTTACATTACATTTCAAGGTTTGCACATTCACATTCTTAACTATTCTCTAACTCTACTATTCTTGCAAATGTTGAAATTAATATTAACTAAGATTGATAAATGCTGAAGTAGTATTGTTCATTCTTAGTTCATGTTAACTAAGGTAGTGAATGAATGTTAAATAATAATCCTATATTCATAAATAATGAATATAAGTGAATTATTAATGACTAATTAAGCAGTTGGCCAGTGATGAGCAGAAAATACATTTTATTTAATTATTATATCATATATATTTTAAAATGCTGTACTCATAATTTGAATACTTCTTGCTTGTGTGTTAGGGCTTAATGTGTGAATGTGAATTTATTATATTAATATTTTTAAAATGTTGCACTCATATTGATCCTAATAAATATTCTTCTCAATCACAAAATATCCATCACCTAATATTTAATGCTGGTTCACCATCAAACAAACTCTTATTGAAATATGTTCTGGTGTTTAATTCAGCTATGATCAATACACAATGTATGCTGGATTCTCTCCAACACGAGCACTAAAACTCAATATGTCTTCAGTATCTCTGATATCGGATGACTTTTGAATGTGGATTGGCTTATTTCAAGCACGGTTATAAACTCGAGCCTTGCTTTTTGAGTGAATTATTGTTCCCAGATTTACTGCCGTGGATGATGTTTCCGATCCTGCCACTCATCGTGTGTCTTGCTTTCTCGCACATCTTTCAGCCTCGACACGCATCAGCGACGCCCACCTGGCCGACACCATGATCGGCAAAGCTGTGGAGCACATGTTCGAGACGGAGGACGGCACTAAGAACGAGTGGAGGGGAATGGTTCTGGCCCGGGCGCCCATCATGAACACGTGGTTTTACATCACGTATGAGAAAGACCCTGTGCTCTACATGTATCAGCTGCTCGATGACTATAAAGACGGAGATCTGAGGATCATGCCAGACTCTAGTAAGTGTTTTTTCAGTGCTGGTTATGATCGAAATTGAGTGTCTTTAAATGTTAACTGGTCTTTAAATTTGACTATTTGAAATCTCTAAATGAACTGTTAATAGCCGTGATGGGCCAATATGGGTTTTTCAGTGGATGATGGCAATATAGATATTTTAAGAGTTGTTCATGTCTGATAAAATGCTTGGATATACACTACCGTTCAAAAGTTTGGGGTCGGTACGATTTTAAATACTTTTAAAAGAATTCTCTTCTGCTAACCATGGCTGCGCTTATTTGATTAAAAATACAACAAAAATCAGTTATAGTATTAAATATTATTCCAGTGTAAATCAGCTGTTTTCTGTGTGAATATATAGTAAAGTGTAATTTATTCCTGTGATCAAAGCTGAATTTTCAGCATCACCAGTGTCAGTGTCTTCAGTGTCAAATGATCCTTCACAAATCAGTATAATATGAGGATTTGATGCTCAAGAAACATTTATTATTATTATCAATGTTGAAACAGTTGTTGGTCTGTCAGTCTGTCAGTTGTACAGTTTTTTTTTTTAGGATTCTTTGATGAATAGGAAGTTCAAAAGAACAGCATTTGTTTGAAATAGAATCTTTTGTAACATTATAAATGTCTTTACTGTCCTATTGATTGAATTTCCTCCAAAAAATAAAATATAACTTTTGACCCCAAACTTTTGAACGGTAGTGTACATACATACAATTTTTTTTTTTTTTTTTCAGCCACTGTGGCAAGTGGTTATTCAAAGCTACTTAGCATTTTCACTGGCCACAATTCTGGCATTGATACCATAGGAAAAACCTGCCATATAGATATTTTTAATATTATCTCATAATTTGGCAGCTGCTGTCCCTTTAAGACCTGACGCACCGATCCATTATACTGTTACACATGCGTTTTATTTCTCAACTGTTTACATTCAGTTAAAACATAACTGACTGTGTTTATGTGAATACTTGCCAAGACTGGCATTTTGACATTATTTTGTGTGTGTTTGACTGTTTAAAGGTGAACTAAGTAACTTTTTTACCTTAACCGAACAACTTTGGAGTCATTGTAATGTTTATATTACTGATTTCGTGTTGAATGGTGGTCGTCTCGCACCCCCCTGGTGCCTGTGAGCCGCAAAACCACCCTTGCAACTAGGGATGGCCCGATACCGATACTGGCATCGGGGATCGGGCCGATACTGTCCTAATATACTCGTACTCGTACTCATAAAAATTCGTCGATACCACGCACCGATACCACGTACATTTTGCAAAACGAAACTGGCCGCCGCGAGTGCTTTGTCGAGGTGAACTGAGGCATAGGAAAGTATAATGTCGACGGTTAGGGCTCATTTCAAGATAAGGGATGATGACAACAGCAAGGCAGACTGTGAGTTATGTTCAGCTAAGGTGTCGAGAGGAGGGAAAGAAAGTACATCGTTTAACACCAGCAATCTAATTAAACATCTGAAGACGCATCATAGATCTGATGGCCGAGCGCGCGCGGGCGGTAATGCACTCACTCTGTGTGTGCGGGTTACGGGAGAATAAAACGATTCGCGGGACTCCCGCAAACTAGAAATATCTATGAATAAAACATGAAAACTAAAAGATTTTTATTCATCTCTTGCAGAAAAGCAACAAGAACAACTACAACAAAATAGAAACGATTTACAGGACAGAGTTTCTATTCATAACATGGCTACAGCGTTGAGCGATGTAGCCAATCACAGACATATGTGTTGATTTCTGGAACGCAATGGCCAATCAGAAGCATTTAAGATGGACTCCCCTCACCGCTCAAAACGGACTTTTTTGTTCAGTGCTGAATTCTGTATGCTGGCAAATCCTCTAATTATAACAAACAAAGTGTGGATATTATGAAAGATTGATTGTGCAGTCAGCTTCATTGATAATAACAGAGTTGTGTGAGATCGCGAGGAACTGTCAGCTTTTAGGATTTATTAAGGGAGCGCACTTTGCGCGCATTCAGTCATGCCAGACCATGCACGCAGTAGCCTGCTTGCTTTTATGTTAAATTAACAGTGGTTTGTGTGTTAATACATTTATTATTTTACTAATTTTTATTTATTTTTAGACTTGTTAAAACAAGCAGAGAAGAAAATAAAAACAGTCTTCTAGCTGTGTTCTAAAATAGTCGTCTTCTCTTCTGGGAGCCTATTACTTTTGCGGTAGAAATATCGGTATCGGTACTCGGTATCGGCAAGTACACAAATGTAAATACTAGGGCTGTCAACTTTAGTCGTTTAGTCGACTAATCGGTCGATGCCGTCTTGGTCGACTGACATTCTTTTTGGTCGACCAGTTGCATTTTTTTTTCTTTTTTTTTTACCAATAGAAAGAAATTTTCAATGATTTACTCCTTGATATTTATTCCTTTATAAGCAGTTATATATTACTGTATTCTAAATATAATTAGCCTATGGTTTATCCCCAACTTTAAATGCTTTAATTTAGGCTATTTTGTAACAGCGCCACAGTTTAGCGCACACACATAGAACACTCGGTTCGCACCTGTGGCTGCGCTGCTGCTTCGCGCTCAGTAAGGGATATAGGTAGTTTAGCTGTATTCATTCAGTTAGAACGCTACTTGTTTCGGTTTTTATGTTTTTATACACTATGTTTTTATCTCGATGCGGCGTGGACGCACTTGGAAAAAAAAGAGCGCGTCGCACCGCGACCGCGTTGCTTCCATCATGAGCGCGCACCGCGCGCCTACATTTGAAATCGAACTTGAGTGCGCAAAAGACGTGAGCAGTCCCTTTAACGGCTTTATCATGCTGACTCAATAGATTGTGTTTTCTTGATATGTTTTTGTTTTTATTTGTACACTTGACGCATTTGAAAATAGCCTAAATAATGTAACAAAACGAAAATAAACCTATATGCGGTCCTACAATACAGCCTATTATTATTAGGATTGTTTTTTAGGCTCTTTGGGGTTTTTTTTGTGTTTGTTTTAAAACTCCCAGATCGGCTGGACAAAAGTTAACCCATAGCTTTGAAAGACAAGTAAAGAAGAATATATTATACAGCCTGTAAACGAGAGCTTTTGTTAGGATTTTTCATTGTGGCAGATAGCAGTTATATTTTGTGTAGCGTGTGGTGTGGTCAGGTGCGCGATTGTGACTGTTACTATAGACCTAGGACAGTGCTCCTCACTTTGCAGTTAAAAAAAATCACTTAATTTTCAAAGAATTGTATTATTATCATAGTTTTATGTATTTTTGATGTTTTTTCGTTGTTGTTTTATACATGTTCTATGACAATTGTTAAATGTTCAATCAAAACATCGCGTCTTTTTTTTATTTTTTTTTATTTTTTTAGTCGACTAATCCTTGCGCAGGACAGGACTTTGGTCGACTAAGGATTTCTTTGGTTGACTACAGCCCTAGTAAATACTCGTACTCGTATCGGTTTGAAAAAAAATGGTATCGGGCCATCCCTACTTGCAACTTTGAGCAACTTGCTCGCCGGCCTCAGTGTTAGGAAGTATCGTGTGATATCAGGTCTCGCGAGGTAACCAATTGCTTTACGGCAAAAAACAGATCTGATAAAATTCTGATAAAATGAGCATCAAACAGAAATAACCCGGCGCCATATATATGTGGTGTTGGGCGCGCGCAGCTCTTAAAGGGGCCATACCTTATTTCCACTCGTTACAGCGTCCATCCTACTGAACAGGTACCGGTGTACAGGGGGAGGGGATCCGGCCGTGAGTGCGAGCCATCTCTGCGTGAGTGCTATTCACGACAGTACAAGTACTCCACAGCGACTCTAGGGGTCGCTGTTTGACAAAAACGGAATTCCTACATAGTGCTGCTTTAAGCTCAATATGCTACGAAAAATACTACGGAATTTAGTACTGAGAGGCGGCTTTATGTAAGCACACTTTGGGTGTAATGCTGTTAAATTGTGCGCAATCCTTCGCTGAAATTCAGGCCCTGTAACTCCAATCATTTTCAACAACAACAAGAAATGAGTGAGTGAAGAGAGACGGGTTTGCGTGTCACTCGCTGTCAGAGAGAGAGAAAGAGCAGCTGGTATAGTGTATTGATTCTGCGGAAAATGAGTATTAAAAGCGGTTCAGGCATTTCAGTATTGATATGTATCAATTTACATTTTTGACAACACTACATTATACTTAGTTTATTGTTTCAGATGCCTTTTTGAAAGACTACAATTTAAAAATGTTAATAATATATATAAAATTCAACCTGCCAAAGTGGCTAGTAGGAGTGACTGCGCTACACGCCACTGCTGAAATACACCTGTGGTTGGCGGGTGTTAATGTCAGGCCCTGTGTGTGTGTGTGTGTGTGTGTGTGTGTGTGTGTGTGTGTGTGTGTGTGTGTGTGTGTGTGTGTGTGTGTGTGTGTGTGTGTGTGTGTATTTGCCGTTTCAATAGATTAAAAAAAAATCTTACAATTGAAAACAAATGTATTCTAATTGCGGTTTATTCATAATATTCAGTGATTTGTGTGCTGAATAGTTAATTGGTGCACCATATTTGAGCCGTTTTTATCATTTTAAAGAGTCATTTATATCTATATTTATGATTTTTCCCATGCGTTGCAGACGACTCGCCCCCTGCGGAGCGTGAGCCCGGAGAGGTCGTGGACAGCCTCGTGGGGAAGCAGGTGGAATATGCCAAAGAGGACGGCTCTAAACGAACTGGCATGGTTATTCATCAGGTGGAAGCCAAGCCCTCCGTCTACTTCATCAAGTTTGATGACGACTTTCACATTTACGTCTATGACCTGGTGAAAACATCGTAGGCAGCGAAACGCCCCGCGGGACGAGGAGAGGGGGTGGAGTTTCACGTAACCATGTGATTCACACAAACGTTTTTGCCAAAAGTTCTTTCAAAACATTTCTTGTAACATCTTCTGGAAATGGAATGGTGGATTACCACTAGTCAAGTGTCTCTTATTGTTGTAGGATGAACGGACATCACATCCCCCGACATACACGTAGCTTCATATTTCAGAGGTTCGTCTCGAGCATTTCCCATTCCTTCGTGATTACGAAGACGCGACGTCATGTTCACCGGGAAAAGCCCGGAGGTCTGGCCGTTAGAGTAACATCGTTCTGGGCTGCGTCGGACGTTAAAGCGTACATCTGTTGGACTGTTACAGCTCCGAAATCCAAGCTATCCCGGGAGAAAAGTCACAACAAAAAATGCACGAGGTGTTTATCATTTCAGACGTGAGAAACACAGGGGCCCATGAAGGATGTGGAGCAGAAAAAGTGTGCATAAAAGTGCCAGGAGTTGGAGGGCCGGAGGTCGGCGGTAGAAAGTGCCCTGGGAAAATGTTCCCGTTTTGTCTGTAAACAAGATATCCCGCTGTCCTTGATATCTTCGCAGTTTTAACCCTCCGTCGTCTTCTAGCTCATGCACTCACCCTCGCCAGAATTGCGCACACGAGCTCTGCTGTCATTTGTGTGAAATGAATCCCCACGACTTGTTTTTATGTATTTTGTTTCCTACTTTTTATTTTATATATATATATATACGTAAACATATAAACATTTATCATCACCTCGAGTAAATTCTAATGCAGCTTTTATTATCTCAAGCACTAAATTTAGAGGAAATCAGAGACTTGTTTTGTTTTCAGTGAATTACCACTTCTTTGGGGGGGACGTAATGAAACGTTAATATGAACGTTTATTTCACTTTTGGGCTTCATTAAACGTAAAAAAAAAAAAAAGAAGAAAAAAAAAGCCCACTTATCATCTATCAGATTGCATAGTGTGGACATTTTCTCTTGGGTACTATCATTGTTACGGTGTAGATAAATGGGTTTGTGTTTCAGCACACGATTTTGTCTTTTCAGCGCTAATAATCGTACGGTTACCCAATGCCCCAAAGTATTTAGTGATGTTACAAAAACTAATCGCACAAAGTATTTAATCCCATACCAGTTAGAAAAATGCTGTTGCAATAATGAAGAAAGTATTCAGGAAATTTTTTGCAAACCATGCACCCTGTGACTTTTGCGTTATTTTTCTTTTAATTCTTTAATCTCTCTGCGAGCCTAAAACGTTTGTGCCTCGATATTGACTGTCTGGTTCCAGTATCGTTTTTTTATTCTTTTTTTTGTTTGTTTTTTTACATGTGTGTTTTGTCTGGAGGTTTGTGTGTTCCCATTAGACTTGTAATTGACTCGAAGGCCCCCTCCGAGGAATGTTACTATGTTTGAAGAAGCCCTCTCAGCTACATGTGTTCTGCATTATTTCAGCATTTTGTGCTGCTGCGTTTCTTCTTTCAGTTACAGCGTTCCTGTTTTAACACTTCACACTCGGCCGCTCCAGATACATCAAGCTTTTCTCTCGTCCTCGAGCGGACGGGTTGCAGAGATCCGCTGTTCTGCATTTGATGTGCAACACTAGAAGGGTGACACCAAGAAAAGCACAGGTCATATTTCACTCCGAAAACAAATGAATAGACATTGTAATGTGCAAAAAAAATTTGCTTTTATTTTCATGACATTTAAACGCATTGAAATTCTCATTCTCTAATGTGAGAAAACCTTTACTGTAATGCATTAATACTGTAATAAACCTTCTTTATCAGCATAAATCTAAATCTTTCCATGAAGTATGAATACTTTAAATCATTATTTTGAGGTTGAGTTTAAATGTGTTAATTGTCATGAAGATGTAAATACAATTGCTAAAAAATTATATACATGTATGTAAATGTGCTGTCAAATTGATTAATCGCATCTAACATAAGTTTATGGTTACATAATGTGTGTGTATATATATATAAATATAATTTTATATATATACACATTATGTAAACAAAAACCTTTAGGTTAGCTGCGATTAATCGATTTGACAGCACTCATTTTTATATATATATATATATATATATATATAAATGTCATGAAAATTGTAATGCAAATGTCAAAAAACATTTATATAAATATGTGTGTGTATATATATCAAATGATTTTCGGGTGAAATGCGACCTAGACATTTCTTGATGCTTTTCATAAGATTCACCCAGCAAAGAAGTGCATAAAGATAGTTTTGATTCTCCATGTTTTGACCTTGAAACCTTAATGCAGGCGACACGCTCGGCTGGGCAAAAAAGCTGCGGCGCTCAACAAATGTAGTGACCTTAACGCAGGGGTAAAGTTTTGTCCTGGGACTGTTCTACTTTTCCTTCTCAAACGAGAGCTAGGTCACTATTTCGAGGCGTACGGGTCCTCACTGCAGCTCGCGCTACTCGCTAGAGTTGTCTTATTCCAAATGGACAACGGACGTGTCAATATGCAAACGGAGACCCTCAGAAAAGACATACTCATGGGATTGGCCTTTTACATGTACCTACTGTAGTAATGTACTGTGTTTTGATGTCAGGTCGACGTGGGAAATTTACAACGGAGAAAAAAAAAACCGATGAAAACTAGACCGTTCTTTTTGCATGATATGAGTAGAGTTGTTCTCGTATGTTAGTGTGATGCATGTACCTGTCTTTTTATTTCGGCTATTCGTTCCCTAAATGAAAGGTTCTGTTTATTGTGTTGCTAATTGTGACGTTTCGGTTCTGGTTCTGAATCCATTTCTAAGTAAAAACAATAAGTATTTTATTTTCTGCTATGCTCTATAAGAACAAATGCACTGGTGTTGTGTGTGGCGTGCCAATCGAAGGCAAGGTACCGGTGTTAAACAGCATTTGAGGGATCATATCCTTTTGACACAGTACCACCATTCTGCTACAGGACAAATTTATTTGTTTCTATAAAGAGTGCCATATTTAACAAAGAAACAGGCCTTATGCGATCGGGACGAAATCAAAAACGAATCTATATGTAGAGCGAGCTAATGTGTGCATATCACATATCTAATTCAACCTTGTAGATATAGAATTAGAGGAAATGCACACTTTAAACTACGTGGAGAGAATCGAACGTATGGTCCCTTTAAGATGCTGTTGCTCTTTAATTACTTTGTATAAAAAAAAGAAAAGAATGGACAAAAATGCAGTGCAATTTGATGATTGTTGCAGATACATGTATAGTTCAAATTTCATGTTCTTTCACATATAGGTAAATGGCTTCTATTGGACTGAATCTGTTTTTTTTTTTTCCTCTTTTTTTTTAACTTGTAGATAGTTCATTTTATTTTCATTTAAGTATAAACACATTTTAAAACCTGTTACTTAATGAATTAAGTAATTTTTATAATTATTATGTAAGTCTATCCTTATAAGATTAAAAAAGTTCATGTGAATGCGTGCGTCTGAATCTTTATCCAAATAACTGCTTCTATATGTCTGAACATTGGCCAGAACATTTTTTTTAATTCAAAATCTAGAATATATTAGTGGTTAATAGGGGTACCCTCATGTCACGATTCGATACATATCACGATACTGAACTCACGATACGATATTATTGCGAAACTCCAAGACATATGATAAAAGGTTAACAAAAAATGTACTGTTGATTAAAATGCTAACTTTGATATTACATTGTGGGTTTAAATGAATAGGTTTGGACTTGGTGCTGAAACCCAAGGACAATAGAGACACCAGAATAAAAATATTCATGATTCTGAAGCTGAAAATACAGAATTATTTTAGACGAATATGCTTGCACTCTGTCACTGACTAGATATATTTAAAATAATGTAGGCCACTTTTTACTGGTAACAAGATATTTGGCATTATGCTGACCCACAAATATTTCCCCATTGCATTATTATACATTATATTCAACATTATGTATAGTAGTTTAATGTAATACTGACACTAAAACTCTGAAAAAATTGAATTTTTTTCTCACACAGTAATTTTTATTTTGGGGGAACTGTCCACGATACATATTGTCACTATCTACGATACGTATTGTTGCATTTTTGTATTGCGATATATTGTTACACCCCTAGTGGTTAAAGACGAATAGGTTTTGAGCCTCAAGATCTGTCTGCGAATGTAAATCCTCTGAATTACCCATAAAATATTGTATATTAGACTAGAGAATACAAACTCTGATTTTAATGAGTGGAGAGACCTTTTACCTGAGATTATCGTTGATAATTCGGGCATCTGCTCAACAACACGTTCACCTCAGTTTCTGTTGACTGTCAGTGTCAAATTTGTTCAGTAATTAGAAATGAAAATTTAAAACAAAATTTTTTAATTTTTTTGTCCATCATAAGGTCGTCCCTCCTTGATCCGACTTTACAATGAATTATCTGTCTGTCCATATCTATCCATCTGGTTCTGTCTATATCTCTGTCATCTCGTCTGTCTGTCTTTCTATCTTTCTGTCTTTCTATCTATCATATCAATCTATCTCATTCTATCTATCTATCTATCCATCCAAGGGACCTTTTTTTGAGGATTTCTTACTACGTACGGCTGACAACTGTGCACATAATCTTGATTGGTTTAATCAAATGTCCATCATAATTAAAGGAGAACTCCGGCGCAAAATGAACCTTTGGTCTAATAAAACATTGGTACCAAGTCAACCGTTCTCTGAGATTTGTTTTCATGATGATCGAATGTAAAGAGTTTTATCTCTAAAAACTGTTTAGCGTATAACTAAACCACGAACGACGTGCTAAGTGAGCTGAACTGCATGAAGTTCGGTGAACTTCTGAACTGTATGAATGGCGTTCGTGGTTTGACTAGTCGAGACTGTTTTCCAAAGATGGCTCCTGTCTGTATACACGAAGTGGACTGTCTTCATAAAATATCTTCTTATTAAACGGTCTGTACACTTACAAAGTTCTCAATGCTTCGTTTTGCATGTAGGGACCCTCATTATGTTACTGTGTTAGTGTGGGGCTATTTTGAGTCTTGTTAGTGGTATAAACTAGCGATTTATTTTTACTTAATAGATGCCCCCATTACTAGCGTTATACGCTAAACAGTTTTTAGAGATAAAACTCTTTACATTCGATTATCATGAAAACAAATCTCAGAGAACGGTTGACTAGGTATCAATGTTTTATTAGACCAAAGGTTCATTTTGCGCCGGAGTTCTCCTTTAAGTAGGGCGTCACTCCTTGATCCGGCGAACCCTTATCTCATTAATATTAATCACATAGCGTTGACGTTACTTGGGAACCACCTAATTTATATTCATGAGCCAAGCCACCTGACCAGCGTCTACTTACTAACGCAGCTGTCAGCGAATCAGCGGGCGAACGTCCCGTTGCGTTATTAATATTCATGAGTCAACCTCACCATAGTAGGAAGCGGTTTGTAAATACGCGTCCCTGTATCCAAAGCTGTCAAAGGACTCGCGCGGGATCGCAGTAAACATTGAGCAGAGCTGCTTTCCCGTATGTTAAACCTACTTAAGACACTTTTTACGACACATAGCAATACTTTAACTGTAATTTAGGCACTTCTCTCAGGTTACCTGGACGCGCAGCTGAGATCCTCAGCGATGGTCGAGGTGTTTTCAGGAAGAACACTCGTGAATAAAGAGGGAGATCTGGTGGATCCAGAGGAAGCTCTCAGGAATAAAGTGGTTGGCCTGTATTTCTCCGCTGGATGGTGTCCACCCTGCCGAGACTTCACTCCGCTGTTGTGTGATTTCTACACGGAGCTGGTGGAGGAGACCGAGCCTCCTGCACAGTTCGAGATCGTGTTTCTCTCCTCTGATAAATCCACTGAAGACATGGTGGAGTATTATCATGACATGCACGGGGACTGGCTGGCTCTGTCCTGGACGGATCCATATAAACAGTGAGTTGCCATTGCAAACAGTGAGTTGTCTATTGTGTGGTGAA